>NC_047043.1:6648919-6948919 GCF_011762595.2 Tursiops truncatus
AATAGCTCAAAAGACTTCTTTAGAACATAAAATATCCATTAAAAACAATAATGTACTTTTAACGATTTAAGAGTTGATGAATCAAAACATATGGGTTAAATTTTTCTTAAAATTGCACTCTGGTTTCAAAACTCAGTGAAAATTAAGCTTCAGAAAAATGTATATCATAGGATATCAAACCAAAGTTTGACTAATAATTCAAGATAGTCAACAAATTCTAAAATTAGAAAACTTAAAAAATGTACATTAATTATACTAAATTTTATATATTGAATCAGAGACACCAAGAAGCTAAAGCATGAATATCCCCATCCCCACTTTACAGCAGGAGATAGTAAAATAACTTATAATAGCATCATTTACAATGAATGCAAATAAAATTAATTTTATTGTTTCAAGGTGTAAACATTTTTAACCATCCTAAATGGAAAAGCTTTTATCCATCTATGATTCATTACTACTTTTTATATTTATTTGCTTCTTACCATCCTTTGCCCAGTATTTGTTTTGTCACATGCAGTGATATTTCACCATATCATTGTCAGCTCCTATATAGCAAGGCATTAATCCTATACGTGTTGTGCCTGTCCCAACACATAGTACTGTGTCAGGTCTATAGTATATATATAAACTCAAGGTTTGTTTTTTAAAAAATAGATCACTTTAGTGAAACTTAGGAAACTTTAATTACACAATAAAGTAGGGAGAAATTGAAAGATTTAAATCTAATATTTAATGTTATATCTAACATTTAAATCTGATTCATTAAAGTGTATTTTTTACTTTAATTTCTTCATTTTCATAAAACCTTATTTTGAATTTTATTTAATACAGAAATCATAACTTATAACTCTAAACTTAAAACTATGATATTCTCTATCCCATGTTCTGGGCTAGAGTCAATGTCAAAGTTTATGAATATTTTGTCCTGAATCTTTTAACTCAGATATTATTTTTGAACCACCATCTTTATTTAACGTCTGAGACACTTCATTTCAAGATAGTAGCATTCTATTTTCATGAGAGAACAAGAAATACAAGAGGGGTCAGGAGAGAGAAGAAAAAGAAGGAAGAAAAAGAAGGAGGAAGAGGAGGAAGGAGAAGGCAAAGCTGAAGGCAAAGAGGGATTTGGAAGGAGAGGATGGATGCAAACAGGAGGAAGAAGAGGGAGGAAATAAAGAAAAAAGGAAGGAAAGGAGGAAGGAAGCAAAGGAGCGAAGGAGGGAGGGAGAAAAGGAGACAGTAGAGGGAGAGGTGTGATTATTGTCTTTCTACTGGGAACAGAAAACCCCTGGGTTTAGATTCTTTTTAAAATAGAAGAATTCTTTTTATTTGCTCACATTTTGGTGATGGTAAGTGGGGAGGAGGGTGCCAGTGTTCTTTGTTTGTTCACTCATTTTCCTTTTGTTTTATCAGATAAACTAGTAAAACAACCCATCTCAGCTACTTTCTGACAGGGTTTTTTTTTTTTTTTTTTTTTTTTTTTTTTTTTTTTTTTTGCAGTATGCAGGCCTCTCACTGTTGCGGTCTCTCCCGTTGCGGAGCACAGGCTCTGGACGCGCAGGCTCAGCGGCCATGGCTCACGGGCCCAGCTGCTCTGCGGCATGTGGGATCTTCCCGGACCGGGGCACGAACCCGTGTCCCCTGCATCGGCAGGCGGACTCTCAACCACTGCGCCACCAGGGAAGCCCCTGACAGGGTTTTTGTCTTTACTTTTTAATATCTTATATTCCTGCTGTATGTAGAAGAAAATTAGACAAAATATATCGTTTGATTTTTTAAAAAATAAAACCGTGTGTGTGTGATATTTGATGTTCTAGTATTATTCAGGTAGACATTCTTTAATGTTCCTTGAGCTCCCTCGTACTGGGATCCAATATCTGGCATAGAGCCTGATGCAGGTGGAGACTCATTGCATCCTGTTTGGATTAGACCATTCACTTTAACCTCTTCTCCTAAAAGCAAATATATACATATTTTCTTCCTGTGTAGGAATCAAAGAAGGTATTTGAAAGAAACTTTTTTTATAATTGCATCAAAATATTTTCCTATGGATTTTTTTTGCCAACATAACTATTTTTAGCCAGAACTTTTCTTTGTAGTAATATTTACTGAATTACAGTTTTACATAAAATTTTTTTACATTAACCAAAGATCTTCAACTACAGAGATTTCATCTTTCATTTAAGTAGTAAACAGATAATGCCTTTACTAGACATTCTCCATATATGAGTAGATTGGAGTTTTACTGGGGATGCGCCACTTTCATTGACCCAGCTCCATTGTTACACTGGTACGGGTCATGAGGATTAGCTACCACATGCTAGGCTATGAAAGAAGTATCAGTAAGTTTAATAGGATTGAAATCATTCAAGGTATATTCTCCAACCACAATAAAATTAAATTAGAAATCAACAAGACAATGTAATTTGGGAAACCCACAAATATTTGGAAATTAAGCAATATACTACTAACTGACCCACAGATCAACAAAGATTAAAATGAAAATTAGACAACAGTTTTAACTGAACAACAGAAAAAAACCCAAAATATGTAACTGTTTATGGGATGAAGCTACAGTGGTACTTAGAGGGAAATTTATAGCTTTAAACAACTATATTAGAAAACTAAACTTCCACTTTAAGAAAATTTAAAAAAAAAAATAGCAAACTAAACCCAAAGCATTCAGAAGGAAGGAAGTAACAAAGACTAGAGCAAATACCAATGAGACAGAAGCAGAAAAACAATGGAAAAAAAATTAGTGAAACCAAGAGGTGATTCATCAATGAGAACAATAAAAACGACAACACTTTAGCTAGAATCATCAAGGGAAAAAAAGATAACACAAATTATCAAAATCAGGAATAAAAGAACAAACACTCCTAAAGATCTTAAAGAAATTAAAAGAATTATAAGGGATCACTAAAAGCAACATTATACCAATAAATTAGTCAAATTAGAAGACAGGGACAAATTCTTAGAAAGACACAACTTACTAAAAATGACTCAAGAAAAAACAAGAAATCTGAATAGACATATTATAAATAAAAAATTGAATTAGTAATGAAAATGTCTGCCTACAAAGAAAAAGTCAAGCTCAGATGGTTTCATTGGTAAGTTCTATCAAACATTTAATGAAAGGTCATCACAAACTTTTTCAGAAAAATAGTGGAAAAGGGGAGACTTCCCAATTCATTCTGTGAGGTATTACTCTGACACTAAAGCCAAACAAACACATCACAAATTA
Source organism: Tursiops truncatus (assembly GCF_011762595.2). NCBI lineage: Eukaryota > Metazoa > Chordata > Mammalia > Artiodactyla > Delphinidae > Tursiops > Tursiops truncatus. Next base: position 6,652,167 of record NC_047043.1, read on the forward strand.
TGAACCAATATCTCTCATGCATATAGACACAAAATTTCTCAACAAAATATCAGCAACACATAAAAGGGATTATAACCCTTGACAAAGTGTGATTCATATCAGAAATGTAAAGTTTAGTTTAATATAAAAATTAATATTATATACTCTATACTAAAATAAATGACAAAAATCACCATGAAACTCTCAACAGACACACACACACAAATCCAACATCCATTCATAATAAAAAAGACCATAACAGATAAGGAATAGAAGGGAATCTCCTCAATCTGATAAAGGGCATCTGCAAATAAACTCTACAGCGAACATCATATATAACTGTAAAATATTAAATGACATTTTATGTTCATGAAGACTCAATATTGTCAAGATGATAATTCTCCTGAACTTGATCTAGAGGTTCTCTGAAATCCTTAACATCCTACTAGGCTTTTTGCAGAAATTGACAAACTGATCCTAATAATTATATGGAAATGCAAAGGACTCAGAATAGCAAAAAACAATTTTGAAAAAACCCACAAAATTGAAGGATGTATACTTTCCCATTACAAAACACACAACACAGACTATAATAATAAAAAAAATAGTCAATCTCATAGAATCAGACAATGGTGGTTGCTAGGGGCTGATGGAAGGGGAAAATGGGGAGGTAATGGTCAAAGGGTACAAAGTTTCAACTATGTAAGATATAAGATAAAAAGTTCTGGAGATCTACTCCACAGCATAGTACCTATAGCTAACAGCACTGTATTGTATACTTACAGAGTGTTAAGAGGGTAGGTCTTACTTTAAATGTTCTTACTACACACTATACTAATAAGAATGATAAAGAAGGCAGGAGGAAAGTTTGGGATGTGATGGATATATTTATGACTTTGACAGTGGTGATGGTTTCATGGGTGTACACTTCTCCTCAAACACATTGAGTTGTATACATTAAATATATACAGTTCTTTACATGTTAATTGTAACTCAGTAAATGATTATAAATAATATGGTACTGGCATTAAGATAGACATGTAGATATATGGAATTGCAAAACTGAGTCCTTAAATAAACTATTACATATATGGTAAATTAATTTTCAACAAAAGTACCAAAGCAGTTCAATGGGGAAAAAGATAAGCTTTTCAAAACCTAGTGCTGGGATAACTGCATATCTACTTACAAAAAAAATATTATGCCATTATATAACACCATACACAAAAAATATCTCAAAAGGGATTGCAGATCTAGATGTAAGAGCTAAAACTATAAAAACCTTAGATGAGTATATAGGGTTAAATAAATCTTTGTGAACTTGAGCTAGACCAAATATCTTAATTATATCATTAAAAGCACAATACAAGAAAAATCTGATAAGTTGGACTTAATGAAAATGCAAACCATTGCATTCAAAAGTCACCTTTTAAAAAGTGAAAGACAACAGTCTTGGAGAAAATATTTGCAAATTATATAACTGAAAAAGGACTTGTACTCAGAATATATAAATAACTCTTGTGACTCAATAACAGACAACTCAATTTTAAAATGTACAGAAGATTTAAACAGACATTTTACCAAAGGCAATATACAAATGGCTAACAAGCATATGAAAAATGCTCAGCATTATTAGTCACAAGGGGAAATACAAATTAAACCACAATGAGATATCACTGCTGCTAGAATGACTATAATCCCAAAGCCAGACATCATCGAGTGTTGGTGAGAATGTGGAGAAAGTAGGATCCTCATACATTCCTGGGCTGCCTCTTCAGTGATTTTTCAAAAGTTTTGAAAATATAAACTTGTCATAAAGCCAACAAACCCCACTTCCAGTTGTTTACACTTCCTAAAGTAAAACATATGACCATATAAAGACTTGTACACAAATTAATGTTTAAAGCAGCAATATTCATAATAGCGAAAAACCTGAAACAAAGTGTATTTCAACAGTGAATGGATAAACAATATGTGCTATACCTACATGATGGAATACCATTCAGTAGTAGAAAAGAATAAGCTATTGGTATATTTTACAATGTGGCTGAACCTCAAAAATGTTATCCTAGAAGTGGATGCAAAGGAGTGCATATTTCATAATTCCATGTATATGAAATGTCCAGAAAAGGCAAACCTGTAGAGATAGAAATCTGATACGTGGTTGTCTGAAGAGAGGGGTGGTAGCAGAGATTGAAAATGTTTACTAAGTTTCTTTTTAGGTGATGAAAATGTTCTAAAACAAGATCATGGGTTGCACAAAGTTAACTAAAAACCATTGGATTGTATGCTTAAAACTGGTAAATTTATGATATAAAATAATATTTTAATAAAATTTTCTAAGTACCTATTGGGAATAATATAAATCTCCATAGTTAAAATATTTCACTAGATATCCTGTACAATAATCTTTAAGAAATGAGCTAAAATAATCATTTAATTTAATAACACAGCTGTAAAAAATTATAAATAAGCAACCTAAGTCTGTTTTATATGTAATATTTAAATTCTGAAAATAAAACCTATGGCTTTATTATAAATGATAAATTAAAATTTATTTATAAAAACCAATTTGTTTTTGCATGAAACAATTTATAATTATATCTTCCTGACTAGAGATTTAAATGAACCTGAATGAAATAAAATTCAATTAATCTAGGACACTGAACATAAATATATTCTTCAACTAAGTAGCTGAGTATTTTAGTTATGGCTTTCATACTTATTGAGCTAGAGGCCTCAGTTCCATGCTATTTACAAGATTTGCATGGTGAATCTTCGACAACTTAATTCCAATAATTTTAGGTTAAATCAAATATATGGTTTAATTTTCAGAACAAGTTTATAAAGAAAGGCCGAAATTCTGTTATGAGCATTTTTCTATAATAATACATGAAACATCATATAATACACTTTAAGGTAAAAACTCAATTTATATGCAATACTATCACTAATAAAAAGAACAAAGCAAATATTATTGATTTATTAATCCTCAGATAAAAGAAAAGTTAAGACATGTAATCTTGAGGAAAGTATAAACCTAGGGTTTTAGGCAAGCTCAGACTTCTAATCGCATGGTGTCTTCTAGCTTCTCTGCTCTGTAGGAATGGAAAAGGCTGAGCTAACTTGGGAAACATTAAGCATTAAATGCATGAATGGAGAAAAAAAGTTACTAATTATTCAAGGCATACATTTTTTTGCAAGCAAAAACTGAAAGGAAGTTTCTAATTGTATCCACACTTCCTTTTCATATCCTGATTGATATTAATAAAGTGGGGAGCCAATTTCTAAACCACAACAGTGGTTTGGCACATGTTTAGAACACAGAAAAACTGGGGGTTAAATAGATATTTTTAACTCTAAACTGAAAACATCTCCTATGCTGCTATTTAGCAGAAAAATCCTGTTTGTCCCAGGAGATAGGACCGGTATATGGCCTTGGCCAGCATAGTAGGCTGACCTTGGTATCAAAGGTCAGCCTTGGATCGCAAAGAAAAGGGATACCCAGGAAGAAGGTGAAATAGGTAACTATGAAAAGCAGGGTTATTTTAATTCATAATCAATCCTCCAATGCCATTTCTTAAAATTTGATGCTGAGCTTCATCCCAGCAATTCTTGTTTTACCAGCAATTTCAGGTGGAACCCTCTAAGAATTCTCACATTTCGGGGGTCCTTCTTTAACATTCAACCACTGGCCTGAAGGCACAGGTGAGCTGCATGAGAAAGTGGCCCAAACGCCCACGGCTCCCATTCCTGTCAGACTACCTTCTGTCTCCCAGCCTGAACTTATGGCTTCACGAGAGTTCCCTACAACCAACTGGTGGAGGAAGAGAAAACCCACCCTGGTTACCGATAGTTCCAGCATGATGTGGGAGCACTGCCCAAATGTGGGTAGTTCTAAAGCCCCTTCCTGGGACACTCTTAAAGGACAGTGGTAAAGGAATACTCCCAGCGGGCAGAAATTCAGGCAGTCCACCTGGCCATTCACCTGAAAGGACAAACAGCCTGACTAAGGCAGAACTGGCTACAGCCCCTGCTGAGTGCCCTATCTGTCAGCACCAGAGACTAGCACTGGGTCCCCAGTCTTGCACCATCACCTGGGGGAACAGCCAGCTAAAGGACGGCAGCTTGGTTCCACTGAACCACTTCCATTATGGAGGGAGCAACAGTCTGTTCTTACTGGAATAGACGATGGATTATACAACGCTTCTGCCGTAACTACCATGGGTGGATTTACAGGATGCCTTATCCAAGGTCACTGTGTTTCACACAGCATTGCTTCTAATTGAGGAACTCACTTGGCAGCAAATGAAGTGTGGCAGCTAGCCCATGCTCACGGGATTCACTGATCTTATGGTGTTCCCTATTGTCCTGATGAAAGGCACTTACAGCACCTGATAGGTGGCAATACTTGAAGGACTGGGACAATACTCTCCAGGAGGGTGTATATGCTCTAAATCAGCATTCAGTATATGGTACTGTTTCTCCCACAGCCAGGATTCATAGGTCTAGGAATCAAAAGGTGGATATGAGAGTGGTACCACTCACCATTATTGCTAGGAATCTACTAGCAAAAGTTTTGTTTCCCATCCCTACGATCCTGGGCAATGCTGGTCTTTGTTCCAAAGGAACAGATGCTTCCATCGGAAGACACAAGGATGAATTCTTTGAACTGGAAGTTAATACTGCCACCCAGCCACTTTGAGCTCCTTGTACCTCTGATTCAACAGGCAAAAAAAAGCAATTACAGTACCGGCTAGAGTTATTGATCCTGATTACCAAGAGAAAACTGGGTTGCTACTGTACTACAGTGAGTAAGAGTATTTCTGGAATGTTAAGAGATCCCTTAGGGCATCCTGTGATTTAAAGTCAATGAATAAACAACCTAATTCAGCCTGATGATTTGGGTCACTCTGTGAGGTAAAGAACCACAATCAGCTGAGGTTCTTTCTGAGGGCAAAGTGAATATGGAACGGGTGGTAGAAGAAGGCAGTTATAAATACCAATTATGGCCATATGACAAGTTTCAAAACGAGGAATTCCTTTTTTTAATCACGAAAATATCTGTATATGTATTAACAAAGTATTTGTATTTTCTTTTCTCTCTTTCCTTATTATGTAACATAAGAAGTATTAATAATAGTTAACTTCATATTACAGTGTTTAAGTTACCGGAAATCAAAAGGGAAGAATGAACATCACCTAAGATTCCCTCTTTTCTGAGGAAAGAGTTAGCATGTTTCCAATTTTACACAGAATAGTTCAATCATGTCAGACAGAAGTTGACAAGTGCGAACTGTGATGGTCAGCTTTATGCGCCAAGTTGGCTAGGCTATATCTCTAGCTGTTCAAACACTAATCTAGGTGTTGCTGTGAAGTTACTTTGTAGAGGTCATTAAAGTTCACAATTAACCGATTTCAAGTAAGAGATATCATTCCAGATAATCTGGGTGGGCTTGGTTGGCCTTTAGAGCCGTTGAAAGGCCTTTAGAGCAATCCTGAGGCTTCCCAGAAGAAGAAGAAACTCCGGACAGCATCTTCAGCTTATGCCCAAGAGTCCCGGCCTAGCCTGTCCTTCCTGCCCACCTGCCCTACAGACTCCAGACTTGCTTTGCTAGCCCCACAATTGTTTAAGTCAATTCCTTACAACAGATCTGTTAATATAAATCTCCCACTGGTTCTGTTTCTCTGGTTGAACCCTGATTGATACAGCCGTTTAAAAAGCAGATACCTTTCGGCAAGGAACATATTCAAGTTTCTACTAGACATTAACACCGAACCACCACCATTTTGTCAGACTGTCTTCTAAGGGACAGGCTGCTGAGTACAGAGCTCTTAGGAAAACGACATGCAGAGATGAGGGAACAACTGGGAACTGCTGGCCTCTTAGAACAGGAGTGGTAATGATGGCCTCTGGACAGCCAGGAACACTGCAGGAGGGTAAAAGTCATCTGATTAAGGAAGGAGCGATTAGGTATGAGGAAGACCTGCGCACTGACAGATGGAGAGAGTAGCAAAGAGAATTTATGGTTTCACCTCTCACCCACCTTGGCTATGAGCCTAAAGTAGAATTCTGTGATTGTAAGAATGAAGCCTAAAAGACATATCAGTAAGGCACAGCTGCGACTGTGACACTATTTCGCTTGCTTTCTGCATTCTTGCTTCCCCCTCCTCCTCTTCTTCTCCTTCTTATTAATGAGAGCTACCATTTTTGAAAACTTAACAGGACTAATAGCAACTAAAGTTTGAGATTCTTCTGTTTTATCACATTTAATACACTCAATCATCCTATGCGATGGGCATATGCCTCTGGGGATCAAAAAGGATAAACCAATTGCCTAAGGCATTTGCTTAAAGCAAACTGCCTGAAGATACCTGCCTGGTGTTAGTGTTAGAATACTGATCCTGTGTTCTCTATAAAGCATGGGCTCTCAACCATTGCATTATCCTGTCTCCAAAGGGAAATAAATTCCATAGAGGCATCATTAATGACTAGAAAGAAGACAGCTTGTAGCCAAGGAAGCCACAGTTTAAAAAGAACTTAGGAAGATGACAGGACTAATTTTGAGTTTCTAAGACTTCCAGTATGTCCTGATTATTCTTTGCTTCTGCAAAGTGCCATTTTAATACAGATCCTTCATTTTCATTTCATCTAGCGCCACTTTTTCAACATAGGTTTGCTTTCTAGAATGGATTCTTTTCAGCATACCCTCAGCCATGTACAATGAGGAGAGGAAGGATGGGAGATGGGTATCGCATGCATCCAAGTTTGAGACTCACCTTTCTCTAAGAGAATGTTCATTCCTTAGGAGGCATTCCTTTCCCTCTATCACCTAACAGAGGGCCTTTTCAAAGACTTCTCTAGCTTTGAGTAAATGGATTTGAATACCCTCATTCAAGGAGAATTACATTTTTTCTAATCGGGAAAACTCATAGATAATATCACCATGTGAGAGATGTGGATGGGATAAAGTACATTAATTCAAGTAAATGATAAGTAGGTCATAATAATACATTAAGAGCAAAAAGAATATCATTTCCCACTATTTAAATATTAGTATTTCTTTTTCTTTTAGTCTCACCCAATCTACTTTTAAAAATTATTTCTAATAGATGATCATTATGATAACACCAGTAAAGGAAACTTCTTGTGTCGTCATCGGTTTTAATGTTATGAAATGAGTCTTATACGAAGTAGAGGATCTCAAAGTACACATCTCTGTATTCATCTTTCTCCTCTTTTCTCCTTTCTTGACTGAGTGTGCCGATTAATTTCCTGAGTTGGGACGTTACTGCCATATTTTGTTCAATTTATTAAAAGTGTCTTCCATCGGCTAGGGATGAAAATAAGCACACTGGTTGCTCCTGAGAAATTAAGATTTCCAAATTATTTTCAAAATTTAAGAATCAGATGTTTCTCCAAACTAACATGGCAATTAATAACCTTACCTAACCCTGATGAAAGCTTTTAAAAATTAACTTACATATATAAAAAAGTTCATACACACTAGAGACATGCGCTTACCATAAGTGTGGAAAACATTCAGTTATTCAACCTCACTTGGAATTTTAAATTTTGGCATAGTTCATTAATTAAGACACTATCTGTTTTCTAGAAATAATATGTTCTTATCATAGCTATTAGACTTTCAGCAGCTCCTTAATAACAACAGACATATTGTCAGGAAAGTTTTACATGGCTTTTTTTTGTGTGTGTGCGTTTGTCCTTTACAGACCATTAATATATGCTTCTTGTTAAAATTAATTAACAATTCCAAGAAAATGCCTTGAGAACAGTAAAACTAGAATAGAATACTAATAATTATGATAAAAACAAAGCTTATTTTTATCTGTTCTTTTAATCCTAAAGTTGTCACAAAAAATATCAATATGTACCCGTTAATAAGATCTTACTGAATTCTTAATATCTTCCTTTCCTCATTAAACTAGCAATTTAGCTTTTTTCCTTTTAACATTTAGGAATGCTCAAACTTCCTTTCTTCTAAAAAAATCCTCTCCAATTACCCTCCAAAAAAAATGGATTTTGAGTAAAATGTTCACGTTCCTGCTCTATATTCCACTCCCAGATGGTGATATTGGCCAGGTCAGTTGACCTTTTTCCACTTCAGTTTCCAAATCTAAATTCACAGTGGTATTACCTGTCTTACTGGGTGACTGTGATAATAAATTGATATACTGTACTCAAAGCACTTTGTAAAGTATAGGAGAGTAAACAAAATGATGAATTTAGGAAAGGAAGGCATCAAAGATGACTCAAGATTTCTGGCTTGGATAATAAAATAGATGGCATTTTATGGAGGAGCAAAAGGGGGTCAAGGGGCTATAAAAGAGCTCTAATTGGACAATTTTAGTTTTAGATGACTTTGAGTCTCCAAAAGAAAATGTCAGTTGTATATATATAGGTCCAGGAATCAGAGGATATCTGGGCTGGAGCTGTATATTTGTAAGTCACCTATAAATATGTTGCAATTCAAACCACAGATATGCTTGAAATCAATAAAAAAGAAAATATACAGTAAGAATAAGTGAATCCCTAGGATCAGCATTTTATGTCCAAGGTAGATGAGGTTGATCCTGAAAAGAAGATATAAACGAGAAGCAGAAAAGCAGGAAGTAAAACTTCGTGACAGTAAGGGAAGAAAAAAATTTTTTAAATAGTCAAAACTTTGAATGCAGCTGGGGGGACTTGTACAAAAATGACTGGAAATCTCTCTTACATTCTGTGAACAGGAGATCAGTATTAACTTTAATGAAAATTATTTCAATGGTTTAATAAAATTTCAATAAAATAGCTAAATCCATACTGGAATAAAATGAGGAAGTAGAGATAATGACAAAGAAAATTTCTTCAAGAAGTTTGGCTATGAAGTGGAGAAAATAGAGAAGTTAATGGAAGGAGACGAGATGCCTAGAGATTGTTACTGTTGATGTGTTATGAAGGAGACATGAGCACATTTAAAAGCCAACAGGAAAATTCCAGTTAAGAGAGAGAGAAGAGGGAATCTGAATGCATAAGAGAGAGATGGCAGGCTTATAACTTAAGATTCCTGAGGATGAACTCAACAGCACAGATGAAGAAATTAGCCTCAGGTAGGAGGAATGACTGTTTTACATTTCAGCAAGAAGGAAATGAAATAATAAAACTTGTCCATAGATAACTCTTATAACCATTTGTAAACATATAAAACATTAAAATTCCTCCATCTGGGTTGCTCTAACTAAGTATAAAACTATCTTGACAAATTTTTTAAAAATTGGTTTTGAAAATAGTTCAATGAAGCCTGAGATCTATAGCAGAAGTACAAGTTTGAGAGTGTTAATCTGTAATCATCTCTGCCTTCAACAAAAATACAGGAAATGAAACTCAAGACATTCATGTATTCACAGAAAATTGGGACATAGCTGGGTAAACAGAGCAATTTAATTAGCATGATCCTTTAGGTAGGGGTAAACGGTCTCCTTGCATCAGGTTAATGAACTCTTCCAGGGCACTGAATAGAACCATGGTGCCTTCAAAGGACTCACTGACCTCACTGGGATGAGCACATTTTCTATCAGAGTTCTTTATTTACCAATCTTTACACTCTGTGGGAGAAGGCCACATGTTTATGAGATATTAGTTTCCCGTAGGTAAAGGAAGTGCTTTCACAGGTTTCATCCTGACACACACAACAAACATGAAAATTTCTGATAGAATTGTTTTTCTTCCTATCCATAAATAAAGTGGTTCTGCATAGCACTGTTTAATTTCATCAGTGTAGCACAGATATAAAATAACAATAATTTCTTATACTAGATGACATCTTTGAACTACAGCTAGATATTATTCAGTATTGAAGATGTATGGCTGAAGTCAGAGTAGGGATGAGCCAGTGGCTGGTGAGCTTTTCATCGGTACAGTTGCTGCATCTTCTCTGGAGGTGAGACATGGCAGTGCTTATTTGACACCCCCCTGAGCATTCACACAGATAATAAGCAGTTATGAGTCCTCAGTGTACACTAAGCAAATATTACTCTGGGCCATGATGAAGGAAGACAAGAAAAACAAAAAACATAACTAAATACCTGATCATTTATGTTAATTGTAATAACACAAGCATCTGGTTTTATTGGAAATGTTCCCTCTGCTTTCTAGGGCGAAGCCAAGATGGAAGGAAAAGAGAAAAAGTCCACTTTAAGTCTTTTCCCCTTAATTTACTTAACAATTATCCATTACTCTCTCACTTTTCTATATGCCTTGTGAGCATAGGGGTTATCTTCCCCAGCCTTGTAAATTAGATAGAGTGCCACCCTCTGGCAGGCAGGGCAGATATACTTGCAGCCCCTTATAAAACATTCAGATTTCTTGAGTTTGGGGTTCCTCAGCTGTGCCACAAACCCACCATGCGTGCAAGGTCCACCAGGGCCCTTCAATGTTACCCCTGTAGGATCTGGGAGGCAAGGGAGATTGGCACGAACATGATACCCAAGTGGCTTGCTGTGCCACAAATCATAAAGTCCTTTGTTTCTGATCCAGGAGTCTCATGACTTGTGCCAGCATCCATGAAACCATGGCAGGCTAACTGGATAGTTTGCAAAAATCTCTTGAGACATCACAGTTCTCCATAGTCTTTTCCCCTTAATTTCTTTATATGGTATAAATATATATATATATATATATATATATATACACACACACACACACACTCACACACACATATATTTTTTTCCCCTGCTTAGGAGTAACCCTATAAATCATTCAGAGTTTCTGCCTCTCAGAGGAAAGTTGTATAAACAATTTGATAGAACAGGCCTATGGCAGAACCCAGATGATCTTGACCCCCTCTGGGTGTGAAATATATCTTCAAGATGCCATCATGTTTGAGGCCACAACTGGGAAAATATAAGAAATCCTGAAAAATTAAAACTATAAATATTTCGTATTATGTTCAACGTTTAACATTAATCTTCTGGAACTTTCTTTAGTAATCAGCTCAGTATTCTGTCTTGTTGGTTTACATTAGCATATAAATAGAGATATAGCTAAATATTAATAACATGTCTTAATCTTACTTTACCTTTGTGTCTTTTGTGTGTGCTCACTTGACCTAAAACCTTAAAGAAGAAACTGTGACAAAGTTTCATCTACCATTCTTGACTAGCATGGTCAATTGCCAAAGACTTTGGGTCACAAGTAAAAAAAAAAAGCCAAATTGACTGCATTTTTTCTCACTGCTTAACAAGTGTCAGACAATGGAGAAATTTGCTTTGGATGAGGCACGAACATTCCTCCTTCCATTCCCAGTCCCACTGCGCTCCATCTGCAGTTCTTCAGCTGACCACTAACTGATGTCAATGTGAAAATTCTCAGACAGAAGACAAGAACTATGTCACGGGTTTTTTGGTTCTTCAAGCTTGTGATTAGGACCAGAGCCAGCAATTACATAGACTTATGCCTATTCTCCTCTTGAATACAGAGAAAGCAAAATCTCCTTGGGGTGGCAAGAATAACTACTCTATTCCTCACACAGTATGACTAAGGCTCACCAGCTTGTAAAAAAGGCATGGTCCAGGGCATGTCGGGCAAAGAAGAATGGTACGTTATTTTTCTGTCTGTTCTCTATATTCTTCCATAACTGGACAAGTCTCAAGCTTACAAGTAGCTGGGCACATGGAGAGAACTGATATACAGGAACCAATACAGCCCCATCAGAGCAAAGCAGCACCATCAGTGATTTAACTGACACATATTTATTGTCTGCGATGTGACTGCACTGTTGTAATATCTACACTGTTGTTGTAGGTTCTGGGGGAAAACTAACACAGATCTTGCTCTCCTTAAATCTCTGGTCAAATGGAGATGACAGCTATTGAGCATCTAACATGTGTCATTGAAGTTTAAAAGAAAACAAAAGCAAGCTGACCTAGTCTGAGGGTAAGTATGGCTCAATGAACAGTTCCTAGAATAAGTGACATATAAACCGAGAACTAAAATAAGAACAGGCATTAAACTAGGAAACAAAATGGGAGGAAAATAAGGAGAGGTATGATGCAAAAACACTGAGGCAAAAGGTCTGATGTGAGTGAATTATATGAATAGAAGAGGAGAATCATTTATGAGACTGAAAAAGTATACAGGGGTTGGATAAAGAACCTTGTAGGTTTTAGTGATAATTGTTTCAGGACAACAGAAATTCTTTTCCATACAGTGTGTGTTTACAAAAATAACTATTGCCATAGTGTAAATTATAGATTGAGGAGATCAAGGGTAGGTGTGGGGAGATCAATTTTGTACTAGACAAGGAAACAGTTGATGTTGGGCTGAACCATAAAGGAGATGATGAAGAGAATTACAAGTGGACAGATTCTAGAATTATTTAAAGGCTAGAATTAATATCTTTTGGTAATTAATTGAGCATGGGAGAAGAGGGAGGGGAAGAGTTACACAGGATTCCCAAGTTTCTGTCCAAAGCAGTCAACAGGGTAGACGATAGTTCTACTTTCTGTGTAGAGAACATGAAAAGCAGATCAGGACTGGAAGAAAACATGAGTTCTGTTTTTGACACCCTGGTCTTGAGGCGTCCATCTATGTGAGTCTGGAGCTAATGACAGAAGTCATGTGTTGGGGATAAAAATTTTGGTTTTGGCAACATTTAGGTATTAAAGTCTTGAGAATGGTCAGGAGGATATTACAGGACAAGAAGTAAAGAGCTTAGGTCAGGGTCTGGAGGAAAACATAAGTTTAACAAATAAAAAGAAAACATGAGAAATAACTGACAAAGGGGACTGGAAAGTGGCCAGAGAAAACCAGAAGAATATGTTGGCATGGGAGCTAAGGGGGAGAGTGTTTCAAGAAGAAGGTAATTAACAGTGGAGAATGGTGCTTAGTTGTTATGATAAAGCCTAAGAAACGTGGATTTACTAATAAAGAGGACATTCATATTTCAATATAAAAACCAGAGAAGAGATAAAAGCTTGTAAAAGAATAGTCAAGAGGCAAATCCAGAACTTGAGAAAGATAACAAGATATCATTGAAAATAAAGATAGAGCAAAATCTATAAGAATATTGAATAGCTATGTTGTACACCCGAAACTAGTATAATACTGTAAATTAACTACACTTCAATTAAAAAAATAAAGATAGATTACAAAGGAGTATGGTTGAAGGCAAAGGCAGAAAAATAAAGAAGTCAGAAACTCACTAATCTGGAATCCAGGAACTATTTATGGAGAACACACCTAGTGACTTTCAAAATCCCTTCCTTTATATTTACCTATAACAACTTCTAAATGTTAGAATACTATTTTTTAATTATTGGTTACTGGAATAACACATTTTCCTTGTGAAATAACTTGGACATATAGAAAAGTAGAAAAATAATCCATTTCTTAAAACTAAAAGAAAAACAATATTGAAAGTCTTTTTTCATCAGAATTTTAAAATAAGTTATAGTTGTATGCATATTATTTTGAAATGTATTTTCTTGTATGTTACAATCTAATTAATTATATTTTATTTTAGATTACGTTTGGTTAGATCATTACATCTAAAATGTTTTTGTTTTTGTTTTTTGCGGTACGCGGGCCTCTCACTGTTGTGGCCTCTCCCGTTGCGGAGCACAAGCTCCGGACGCACAGGCTCAGCGGCCATGGCTCACGGGCCCAGCCGCTCCGCGGCATGTGGGATCTTCCCGGACCGGGGCACGAACCCGTGTCCCTTGCATCGGCAGGCGGACTCTCAACCACTGCGCCACCAGGGAAGCCCGAAGGTTTCCAATTTTTTAACCTTCATTTTATTGTTTTCAAATAGATGCTTCAAATGAATAACCCATTATTCCAGAATTATTTGAAGTAATTATTAAATTAAATATTTGAGCGTACACTATCTCTATCCATTGTATTGTTATCCACTTCTGTTATGGAAAAATACAAAAGTGTTGCTGTTTTCTCCTGACCTATATTTTTCTCCATAATATGGAAAATATAATTGTTAAACACCTGTGTAATAGATAACATCTCTTACCTGATTACAAAGTCTACTTCAATTGTTTTTAATAAATGGAATCATAATTAGATATATAATTTATAAAAATTATTTCAGTAATTAAGGGTTAATAAAATTCATTAGCAAAATATCATGAACAGTGCTGAATGCTATATATAAAAGTTAAGAGAGTAAATCCTGAGTTCTCATCACAAGAAAAAAGTTTTTTCTATTTCTTTCATTTTGTGTCTCTATGAGAGGATGAATATTCACTGAACTTATTGTGATAATCATTTCATGATGTCACAATGATATAGTAGATCATTATGTTATAACCTTAAACTTATACAGTGCTGTACATCAATTATATCTCAATAAAACTGGAAGAAAAAATTTCATGAGCAAGTGATTTGACATATGAAGTCATTTCTTTTATATACTTTATATGTAACAAACAAATACTGAACATAGCTCATTGGTTTAAATTGCTCAAAATATCACCTCTCAATGTGAACAATTGAACCTGGACAAAACAGGCCTATTGCAAACCCCAAGATGAGCTTGGCACCCTCCAGGAGGATCCAAGGCACAAAGTACGGGTTTCAAAAGCAAAGAAAAAAATATAAAGACACATGTAAGGACAGCCTCAGAAACATCAGAGACAAACAAAACCATCTATTTAAAGATGAGCATAAGACTAAAAACCCTGAAGAAGCAAGGCCTCTGCAAATCAAATCAAAGTAGCATCAAAAAGGTCAAAAACATATATTCTGGAGAATTAACAGGGGTTGGAACCAGGGGAATTTGCTCCGAAGGTTAAACCCAAGCACCTGAAGCTCTAATGCTACAGCGTAAACCAGATTAGTTATCCCGTCCACAAACATCATCACTCCTAACCAAGGGATTCTTTCATTGTTATCTTAGCTATTGTAGAAACATCTTCAGCTTTTTCTATTGCACTTGTGTTTTTGTGTTCTTCTGTTATACATCTCTAGGTGAGCTATGATCAAAATAATCTTGAACTCAGGAGTCAGAAAAGCTGAGTTCATAGTCTAACATGGCCAATTACTAGTTCTGAGTAATTACTTCATCTAATCTATGGTTTAATTTATTCATCTGTAAAATGGAGCTAACACACACCGAACACACAGGACCATGCAAATGTCAACAAAATCTAATCTTATAGCCCAGCAATGATTTCCATTATGTTGAAAGTAAAAACTAACAAAACTGAAATTTTAAATTAAACTTTCTATATTATGAAAAAAAAACCATTATTTCCCATAATTTATAATAGTTAAGACAGCAGATATGTGTATGTACCAGTCAGAGAAGGTGTAATTTTACGTTGTTTTATGATGAGTAAGTAAAAAAGTATAGGTTGACATAATATTGCTTTTGTGTTTAGAATAGTGGGTTATGGATCACTCCCTTACTTAATATACACGTGTTGTTTAAACGTAGGACCATAAGAGTGAATACTTACATGACTTATTCTGATCCCATCTAGGCCAGCCATTAATATATCTGATGCACTCTTTCCCTACATTAGTAGTTTGCTATTGCGTAATAAATTATCACAAACTTAAAACAAGACAAATTTATTATCTCATATTTTCCATGGGTCAGGAGTTCAGGGAGAAGTTAAGTAGGGAGACCTCTGCATAGGGTCTCACCAGGCTGAAATCAAGGTGTCGGCTGGGGCTGTGGTCTCATCTGGAGCTCGAGGGTCTCCTGCAAGCTAAGCTCTCTGGTTGTGGGCAGAATTCAGTTCTTTGAGGCAGGAATGAGGTCCCTGTTTTCCTGCTGCCTGTCAGCTGAGAGCCAGTCTCAGGTCCTAGCCATGTGGCCCCCTCATAACTTGACAGCTCACTTCATGAAAGATGGCAATAGAATCTCTCTCTAGTCAGCTAAGGAGGAGTCTTATATAACAAAATGCAATCATGGGAGCAACTATCCTGTCATATTCATAGGTTCTGCCCACATTCAAGGGCAGGGGGAGGAAATCTTGAGAGCTATTTAAGAATTCTGCCTACCACACTCCTCACCTCTTTATCACATTTTATGGTAATTTACACAATGCGTTGTCCCTAGGACTGTTCAATCTTCTCAAAGTTTAACAAAACAAGAAGACTATGCCAGATAGTCCAGTAGATCAAAAACCCTCCCTGCACTGGAAAAACAAAACATTCTTAAAGAAGGCCCATTATGAAGGATTTTTCCTGTGATCAGGAAATGAATCTGTTTCTATTTTCAACTGGCCAGGTTTCAGTGTAAATCAGAAAAGGGCACCCCAGCCAGGACACTTAACCTGGGAATCAGACTGCCACCTCCATTTTGCCCTGTGTTCACTTCCTTGTCTCAGTGTCCTTGTGCAAACAGAATCCACACACCCGTAAGCTCCCTGTCACTGCAGGGAGCTGTGAGCTTGGAGCCAGAAGCACAAGCTCTGCTTCTTCACAGTTACGTGAAGAGATCAGTGAAGCTCAGAGGGTCATAGTTAATTTTCTGCAGTTGTACTTTTTTTGCCACCATGTTCTCTTTTACTATGATAGTAGATGAAGCTGTTCTCTTACAATATGTAACAGTTATATATATATATATATACACACACACACACACACACACATTTTTATTGTTTAAAAACCTATACGTTGTTTACTCACTGTATTGCTTTCTCTTCTTGTTTCTTCTTATTTTTGTGCTCTAATATCTCAGAGATATTAACTACACAAAATGTCCATGAGCCCAGGTAAACTCAACTCACTCACCAGCATCCAATAAAGAGGGGCTCTGCCAGATTCTACTGTACAGTGGACAAGCTAAATGGTCACAAATAGCATCTGGGCACCAACCAGCCATCAAAATCCCCTTTCTCAAAAGCTTGACCTATTGACTTTCAAAGACTAGGACAAGGTCCATTGTGCTTCACAGATCTGGAGACATGATTGGCACAGCACTGCCTTACCTGCTGTATGTTCAGGGGTGCCGCAAGGACATCTTCATAAAGATGTACACAAACGTTGACCACGTAGATTCTGGAAATTAAACATGCACAAATAAATGAAAAATGCAAAAGCTTTCTTCAAAAGAAGGATGATCTGCAAACACATTATAAATTTCATGCGTAGTTACATTTTAACTTGCTGCTTTATATAACCCTCTGCTGAGCACTGCATATGGGACATTTCAAACCAATATCACTGGAAATGTGTTAGAACCATCACCTAGTAATTGTCTTCCCTGGAAGATAATGTTTCATAGTAACTAAACTATGGTTTATAGAGTAGTTATTTTTAGAAAGAATTCAGGAGAGAATTAATGCAGTCACAATAAAAAGAAAAGGCCCAGGAAATGTATACAATGTGTCAAAGAATTAATGCAAGTGTTTCCTGTCTTTGGGGATGAGATGAGGGAGGAGTTTTGTCATTGGCCTTTAGTGTTTATTGCTGAGTAAGTGAAAATAAATGGAAAGTGAGGTTCTTCCAATTTCAAACTGTTACAAATCGGTTACTTCCATGCCCTACAGAGAATTCCTTAAGGCAAGAACCCAGTCACAAATCGGTACACATCAGCATTTTGCATAAAAGGAAAACATCCATATCTGACTCAAACATTGATGAAATCAATACAGAAACATTTCCAGAGACGTCCTGCTGGGTTTTTTTTAATGCATTTACAGCTAGTATATCGTGCAAAAGTCTTCTGACTCTTTAATAAATCAACTTTAGATCCACAATCCCTAAACTTCCATAATTTTCTTTAACATTGCCTAGAGAGCACCCTGCAGACATTAAGCTGCATTTTCCCCTACTGTTTCTATCCTTATTAAATGGTTTATCTCTCTGCTGTTTTTTTTGATCCGTTTGAATACAAGGGTTAAATTCACATTTTATAGTCTTTCTACCACAGCCTCCTCCAAAGCCTGCAGAATATCATAAAAAGAGCATCTGACCAACTCCAGAGCCAAAATGCTGTCCTCAGCTCTCTGGCTGAGCCTAAACCTCTCTGTCAATAAAATTATGCTCATGCACGTAATTGCATTTGATTTTATTTACCACTGAATGTCTGAACTACTGGCACGAATCAAATGATTATTTTAGATACTCCAAAAAGCATACTTGAGAAGGATTTTACAAGTATATTACATAAAGACAGCATTTAAATAACTTCAGGAAATTTTGAATATTATTTCGAATTTTATCAATGCAGAAATTTATTGCCCTAAATGTCATTTTAAAAGGTAGATTTGATGTTTTTAACAAAACGGGAACTTTATGCGATTGGCTCAACAAATGAAGATGTTATTACTGGACAAGAAGAAGGAAATATTTTCTTCTTAGTCATTCAGCAGCCATAAGAAACCAATCAGCATGGTTTAAGTTAGAGTCCTCAGATTTTAGATTAGACTCCCTTACTATACAGTACCAACTCTATTGTAAATGCTGATCATATTCTGTTTGTATTAAAGATATCCATGTAATTTTGATTGTGCCTCAGTTTTCTCACCTGTAAATTGGGAACAATACTGGTTGTTTTAAGGGCATATATGAATTAATGTTTAAAAACAAGCTTCAGTCAATACCTGTCATATAGTAACTGCTCAATATATTTAGCTGTTAATATTACTAGTGCCTAATCAGGTTGTACAGTCCTTAAGGGTTTAAACTTTTTTTTTAATAGATCTTTATTAGAGTATATTTGATTCATAATACTGTGTTTCTTTTGCACAACAAAGCGAATCAGACATATGTATACACATGTCCCCATATCCCCTCCCTCTTGAGCCTCCCTCCCAGCCTCCCTATCCCACCCCTCTAGGTCATTACAAAGCACCAAGCCGATCTCCCTGTGCTATGCGGCTGCTTCCCACCAGCCAACTTTTTTACATTCAGTAGTGTACATATGTCGATGCTACTCTCACTTCGCCCCAGCTTCGCCCTCCCACCCCATGTCATCAAGTCCATTCTCTACGTCTACCTCTTTATTCCTGCCCTGCAACTAGGTTCATCAGTACCATTTTTCTTTTTTTTCAGATTCCATACATAGGCGTTAGCATACAGCATTTGTTTTTCTCTTTCTGACTTACTTCACTCTGTATGACAGACTCTAGGTCCATCCACCTCACTACAAATAACTCAATTGCATTTCTTTTTAGGGCTGAGTAATATTCCATTGTATATATGTGCCACATCTTCTTTATCCATGCATCTGTCGATGGACATTTAGGTTGCTTCCATGTCCCGGCTATTGTAAATAGTTCTGTAATGAACATTGTGGTGCATGTCTCTTTGAATTATGGTTTTCTCAGGGTACATGTCCAGTAGTGGGATTGCTGGGTCATATGGTAGTTCTATTTTTACTTTTTTAAGGAACCTCCATACTGTTCTCCATAGTGGTTGTATCAATTTACATTCCCACCAACACTGTAGGAGGGTTCCCTTTTCACCACACCCTTTCCAGCATTTATTGTTTCTAGCTTTTTTGATAATGGCCATTCTGACTGGCGTGAGGTGATGCCGCATTGTAGTTTTGATTTGCATTTCTCTAATAATTAGTGATGTTGAGCATCTTTTCATGTGCCTCTTGGCCATCTGTATGTCTTCCTTAGTGAAATGTCTATTTAGGTCTTCTGCCCATTTTTTAACTGGATTGTTTGTTTTTTTGATATTGAGCTCCATGAGCTGTTCGTATATTTTGGAAATTAATCCTTTGTCTGTTGTTTCATTTGCAAATATTTTCTCCCATTCTGAGGGTTGTCTTTTTGTCTTGTTTATGGTTTCCTTTGCTGTGCAAAAGCTTTTAAGTTTAATTAAGTCCCACTTGTTTATTTTTTTTTATTTCCATTACTCTAGGTGGGTCAAAAAAGATCTTGCTGTGGTTTATGTCAAAGAGTGTTTCTCCTATGTTTTCCTCTAGAAGTTTTATAGTGTCTGGTCTTACATTTAAGTCTTTAATCCATTTGGAGTTTATTTTTGTGTATGGTGTTATGTAGTGTTCTAACTTCATTCTTTTACATGTAGCTATCCAGTTTTCCCAGCACCACTTATTGAAGAGACTGTCTTTTTTCCATTGTATGTTCTTGCCTCCTTGTCGTAAATTAAGTGCCCATATGTGCGTGGGTTTATCTCTGGACTTTCTATCCAGTACCACTGATCTATACTTCTCTTTTTGTGCCAGTACCATACTGTCTTGATTACTGTAGCTTTGTGGTATAGTTTGAAGTCAGGGAGACTGATTCCTCCAGCTCCATTTTTCTTTCTCAAGATTGCTTTGGCTATTCGGGGTCTTTTGTGTTTCCATACAAGATTTTTTTGTTCTAATTCTGTGAAGAATGCCATTGGTAGTTTGATAGGGATTGCACTGAATCCGTAGATTGCTTTGGGTAGTAGAGTCATTTTCACAATATTGATTCTTCCAATCCAAGAACATGGTACATTTCTCCATCTGTTTATGTCATCTTTGATTTCTTTCATCAGTGTTTTTTAGTTTTCTGAGTACAAGTCTTTAACCTCCTTAGGCAGGTTTATTCCCAGATATTTTATTCTTTTTGTTGCAATGGTAAATGGGACTGTTTCTTTAATTTCTCTTTCTGATGTTTTGTTGTTGGTGTATAGGAATGCAGATTTCTATGCATTAATTTTGTATCCTGCAACCTTACCAAGTTCATTGATTAGTTCTAGTAGTTTTCTGGTGGCATCTTTAGGATTTTCTATGTATCATGTCATTGGCAAACAGTGATAGTTTCACTACTTTTCCAATTTGTATTACTTTTCTTTCTTTTTCTTCTCTGATTGCTGTGGCTAGGATTTCCAAAACTATGTTGAATAAGAGTGGCGAGACTGCACTTCCTGGTCTTTTTCCTGATCTTAGAGGAAATGGTTTCAGTTTTTCACCATTGAGTATGATGCTTGCTGTGGGTTTGTCATATATGGCCTTTATTATGTTGAGGTAGGTTCCCTCTATGCCCACTTTCTGGAGAGTTTTTATCATAAATGGGTGTTGAATCTTGTCAAAAGCTTTTTCTGCATCTACTGAGATGATCATATGGGTTTTCTCCTTCAATTTGTTAATATGGTGCATCACATTGATTGATTTGCATATATTGAAGAATCCTTGCATCCCTGGGATAAATCCCACTTGATCATGGCGTATGATCCTTTCAATGTGCTGTTGGATTCTGTTTGCTAGTATTTTGTTGAGGATTTCTGCATCTATGTTCATCAAAAAAAGTGGTTCTGAAGAACCTAGGGGCAGGACAGGAATGAAGACACGGACATACAGAACGAATTTGAGGGCATGGGGAGGGGGAAGGGTAAGCTGGGACAAAGTGAGAGAGTGGCATGGACATATATACACTACCAAATATAAAACAGATAGCTGGTGGGAAGCAGCCACATAGCACAGGGAGATTAGGTCGGTGCTTTGTGTCCACCTAGAGGGGTGGGATAGGGAGGGTGGGAGGGAGACACAAGAGGGAGGAGATACGGGGATATATGTATATGTATAGCTGATTCACTTTGTTATATAGCAGAGACTAACACATCATTGTAAAGCAATTATACTCCAATAAAGATGTTAAAAAATATACATATCAATTAGGTCTATCTGGTCTATTGTGTCATTTAAAGCTTGTGTTTCCTTATTTATTTTCTGTTTGGATGATCTGTCCATTGGTATAAGCGTGGTGTTAAAGTCCCCTACTATTATCATGTTACTGTCAATTTCTCCTTTCATGGAGAATGGAGATCATTATGTACTGTCCCTCCTTATCTCTTGTAACAGTCTTTATTAAGTCTATTTTATCTGATACGAGTCTTGCTACTCCAACTTTCTTTTGATTTCCATTTGCATGGAATATCTTTTTCCATCCCTTCACTTTCAGTCTGTATGTGTTCCTAGGTCTGAAGCGGGTCTCTTGTAGACAGCATATATATGGGTCATGTTTTTGTATCCATTTAGCCAGTCTGTGTCTTTTGGTAGGGGCATTTAATCCATTTACATTCAAGGTTATTACCAATATGTATGTTCCTATTACCATTTTCTTAACTGTTTTGGGTTTGTTTTTGTGGGTCTTTTTCTTCTCTTGTGTTTCCTGCTTAGAGAAGTTTCTTTAACATTTGTTGGAAAGCTGGTTTGGTGGTGCTGAATTCTCTTAGCTTTTACTTGACTGAAAAGCTTTTGACTTCTCCATTGAATCTGAATGAGATCCTTGCTGGGTACAGTAATCTTGGTTGTAGGTTTTTCTCTTTCATCACTTTAAGTATATCCTGTCACTCCCTTCTGGCCTGCAGAGTTTCTACTGAAAAATCAGCTGATAACCTTATGGGGATTCCTTTGTATGTTATTTTTTGTCTCTCCCTTGCTGCTTTTAATATTTTTTCTTTGAATTTAATTTTTGTTAGTTTGATTAATGTGTGTCTTGTGTTTTTCCTAGGGTTTATCCTGTATCGCACTCTCTGTGCTTCCTGTACTTGGGTGACTATTTCCTTTCCCATGTTAGGGAAGTTTTCAACTATAATCTCTTCAAATATTTCCTCAGACCCTTTCTTTTTCTCTTCTTCTTCTGGGACCCCTATGATTTGAATGTCGGTGCATTTAGTGTCGTCCCAGAGGTCTCTGAGATTGTCTTCTTTTCATTCTTTTTTCTTTATTCTGCTCCTCAGCAGTTATTTTCACCATTTTGTCTTCCAGCTCACTTATTCATTCTTCTGCCTCAGTTATTCTGTTATTGATCCCTTCTAGTGTATTTTTCATTTCTGTTATTGTGTTTTTCATCTCTGTTTGTTTGTCCTTTAGTTCTTCTAGATCTTTGTTAAACATTTCTTGTATTTTCTCAATCCATGCTTCCATTCTATTTCTGAGATTCTGGATCATCTTTACTACCATTACTCTGAATTATTTTTGGGTAGATTGTCTATTTTCTCTTCATTTATTTGGTCTTGTAGGTTTTTATCTTGCTCCTTCATCTGTGACATATTTTTTTGCCATCTCATTTTTCTTTTTTTAATGAGTGGAATTGTGTCCCTGTCTTAATGGTTGTTTGGCCTGAGGCTTCCAATACTGGAGTTTGTAGGCTATTGGGTAGAGCTGGGTCTTGGTGCTGAGATGAGGACCTCTGTGAGACCTCACTCCAATGACTATTCCCTGGGGTCTGAGGTTCTCTGTTAGTCCAGTGGTTTGGACTTGGAGCTCCCACTACAGGAGCTTCTGCCTGACCCCAGGCTCGCGAACAAAGATCCCGCAAGCTGCGTAGGGTGGTAAAAAAAAAAAAAGAACAGTAACAAAGTAAAAAAAATAAAATTAGACTAGGAAGCTAACAGATATGTTAGAAAGAATGTAAAAATAAAAATATAGATGAATCAATAACCAGAAGGTACATCAGTACCACAACAGTAAAAAAGAGTAGGATGGAAAAGAAAGAAAGAAGGGGGTGGGGGAGGCCTTGGCTGTGGAGGGTGGGGCCTAAGCAAGGGCGAGGTTTAGGCAGTGGGTGGGGCCAATGCTCAGGACCCACAGGGCTGGAAAAGGCCCTGGGGGCTCTGGGAGGTGGGGCTTAGGCTCAAGGAACAGAAGGGGCCCAGGCGTGCCCCCAATCCCTGGTCTCAGAGGGCAGGGGACCTCACCTGGGAGCCCAGCAGGCTTCCTGGGCTTGAGTGGGTGAGGCAAACACCTTCCTCTCCTCTCCTGCTCCTCCAGTCTGGGGTCTGGGAGGGCCCCTCCTGCCTGCCTCTCCTGATCTCCCCAGCCTCCCTCCCCTCCTGATCAGTGGCACTGATCCTGTCTGGCCATCACTTCTCCTCCCCCTTCAGTCCCCCTACATCCTACCAGTTCACTCTGGGTTTCCTCCCGTCTCCTTGGGCGTCAGAGTGCCCCACCATCAGCTGGCAGGAGCCCTCATTGTGGGGAGACGCTAACTCCAAGTCTTCCCACACCGCCATCTTGACTCTGCCTTCTTAAACTCTATTTTGTTTATATTGGGATTTCCTAAATCACTAAGCACCTAAATAGCACCTTAACTAGTATTTGCTAAATGAACCAGTACTCAGAAACTTGTAAGATACATACCAAATTTTACACTGGACAAAGAGCCCAATTTTATGCTTAGTTTAGATAATACTTAAATATATAAAAACATATACTTTTAAAAAACACACATATATGATGCAACCAATAGGACTCTAAAGAAACTCTCCCAGTCACTACTGGCCTGCCATCCTGGTTTCAAGGTCCAGTTCCAGTTGCCAACTCCTCTATTAAAATTTCCTTGACAGTTCTCATCCATTTTCCACAAGAAGACTACAGCATTTTGTATGTTCACTTCCTATGTATAGTTTATCCCATTCTTCTCAGTTTTATAGTTTTTTGTGTACATGTACATTTTTCCTTGACATGAGGAACATAAAGTATTTGTTTTCTCTAAGACTCTTAGTTGAATGCCTTGTTTATTGCACAATAAATGTTTGTTGAATGAAGGAATAATCCAGTGAAAGCATCCTTAGCACCAGGCTGGGTACCTTGTTGGCACAAAGAATCACTAAGATGCTCTCTCTGTCTTCAACACTATTGCAACCTCCTGTTATTTAAGTGTTTCCATGTACACAGGCCAAGAGTAAGAACCAGTGCTTGAGAATGCTTGTGTTCCAGGAATCAGAGAAGGCAACCATCAGGAACTCGGGGTGCAGGGTAATTGGTCCTGAATCCTGGGAGAGACTTGGGTAAAAGAAGGAGCAGTCTTTGAGGAGTGCTAAATTACAAAGCATGAATGAGCTTGGTCTCTCTGAAAGGTAGGAAGATCCTGTGTGGCTACAAGCAGGAGTAGAGTCTAGGAAGGTGGGCTCCAGGCAGGCGAGGTGGGGAGAGATGCACAGAAAGCCAGAGAGCAGCTTTCACTGAAAACCTGATTGAAGAGCAGCCAATTGTACACAAAACAGGAGAATGAGCATTTTTTGTTTAGCGTCCGCAGCTCTCCATTTCTTAGCATTCTAGAGGAGGAAGAGGAGAACTGAAGGCTGGCCAGTGCCTCTTTAGAGGTGGCTGTTATTCATGAAAAGCATCACTCTGGTACTTTTTATGAAGAAAAGGTACTCAGTGTTTTCTTCCAACTAGTCTTATGAGCCTCTTGGTTTCAGGGAGCTTCCTACAGCCTCATAGTATAGTGGGAACAGCACCAGACAAACCGGGATTCGAACCCTTCCCCTGGCATTAACCACCTATGTTTCCTTCAGTAAGACACATAATTTGAGTGTTCAGCTCTGTGAATAAGGACAATACTACTCAGCTCTGAGGGTTGTAAGGATCAGAGATTAATATATACAACATGTTACTACGGGCATTCAACATAAGGCAGCTATTATTATCAACATTATTATTCTTTTTATGTTTTGCTTATGTCTTACAGTTCCCATATAGTTCAGAAGAAGGAAAAAATAGGTCTGTAATTACTTTTTCTTTATTTGAAATTATTTATCAACTGGTTACTACATGCCAGGTATCTGTTAGGCACTGAATATAGTTCAGTAAACAAAATAGTTTTGACCACTGCTCCCATGGGCATTGTTACCAGCTAGCAAAAAACTGGTATTAGATAATTAACATGAGAATTCTGCAAAGGAAAAGTTCAACATGAGCAAAAACATGAGGCAGGGAATACTGGAGTAGAGTCAGTGAGAACTAAAATTAGAGAGCTGGTGGTGTGGTGTTGCTTGGAGCACCGCCTGGAACTGGGGGGTGCCCAGGAGTCACATCTCCAGGCCTCACCTGTACAATGGGGATAAAGAATAGCACCCACCACTGAGGATTGCTGTGGGGATTAAATAGGAGCACAGGCCTCCTTACAGAGTTCTTATAGGGATAAGATGAATATGTAGAAAACACTTAGAACAGTACGTACCTAGCACACCAGCAACGCTAAAGACATTAGCTATGATAATGATGGTAACTTGCTTGAGGAGTAGATTGTGGGACTAGGGAAGATAGTATGTGGCCAGACACAAGGTTCCTAATGTTATAAAAGCTATGTAGGGAAACTAAGTGTTTCAAGATGAATGAGACTTTACCACAGTCAGCTGTGGAAGTGGAGAAGGAAGGCCTTCTAGGCAGAGTATATTCTAGAAGCCAGAGTTCAACACAACTAGTCAACACAGTCTGATGGAACTTTTGATGCAAGCCACATTTGTAATTTGAATTTTTTTAGTAGCCACATTTTAAAAAGTAAAAGGAAAGAAAATAATTTTAATAATATATTTTATTTAACCCAGTATGTCCAAAGTGTTGAAATTTCAAGATAATCAATATAAAAATTCTAAAGAGATGTTTTACATTCTTTGTCCATACGAAGTCTTCGAAATTTGGCATTTGCTTTACAGTTAGAGCACATTTCAATGGATTAACCATATTTCAAGTGCTTAAACCACATGTGGCTATTGGCTAGCATATTCGATAATACAAGGCTAGACAGTCATCTACAGCCTTTTATTCCAGCCTAGGGAATTTATGCCTTATCCTAGGTGGGTAGGTAATCAATGGGGGCAGCAGAGAGATGGAAAAATTAAATCTGCCTTCTAGAAAGTTCACATACAGCTGTAGCTGTATGGAGGATGAACTAAGTATGGGTGAAGAAAGAAGCCCAGAGACCATGGGGAGACCAAAAGAGTTGCCCAGGAGTGGACTTGGGAGCTGGAATAAGGTTGCACCAATGGCGCTGGAGAGGAGAATGGAGTTGAAGGATGGTCAGGCAGCCAAAGGCACAGGGATGGGTGACTGCTGCACATGGGCCAGGGGAGAAGTGGGGTGAGAAGGCAGGTTTCTGAAGTTCATGCCTGAGTGCCTGGGTGGTGGTAGTCCCTCAGTCAGGGAATGATGGGGGAATGCTGATGAGCTTTGGTTGGACATTTTGACTAAGTAAACTGTGGCTTTGCTAAGTTGAGGTGCCCAGCAGATTTTAAACTACATTCTAACTAAAAACAAAGGCAGTATTTTATGAAAAAGCAAATTGTTGCTCTGGATCAGTACTACTCGAGAACGTTCTTTGCCATGCAGAATGCATCTTAATCATTTCCCCAACCAAAGTTTTAAACTCAGACTGAAAACTTTCCTTTACTAGGACATACTTCTCTCCAATTTTCCAGTTAAGTCAATGGACATGTGGAGTCCTTATTTAGTCATTACTAAGTCATTACCTGACATGATAGTTTAACTCTGCAGGCCTGGGTTGTAATCCCAGCTCTAGCCCTTACTATGCAATCTTAGACGTTACAATTTCTATGTGCCTCAGTTCCACAGCTGGAGCAGGTGGATAAAATGCTCTGAATGATTCCTAGCATATATTAAGCACAATGTGAATATCTGTTAAATATGCTTTAGGCAACCTTACAGAATGTGTATTCTCTGAAAATAGGGTGGCCGGTAATTTCATTGTCTAAAGCATTTAGATCTTATTTGCATACCAAGTGATAAAAAAGTTGCTACTCTCTATTTCAAATTAATCCCAAATATTTTCATTAAAGTGATTGGTCAGAGAATATCTGTTTTTTAAATTCTATTTTTTACCTTCTGAATATGCACTATTATAACAGCAAAGAGCCTCTAGTAACTGATAATTCTCTAACATTTAAAAAAAACATTTTAGTAAAGAGCAATGATAAAAATAGATAAAAGCAGGATTTCTACTTTAAAAAATATTTTTCATTTATTTTCCTTTTTGCTTTCTATGGAATTTAGAATGCTCTTTTTTTTTTTTTTTTTAATTTGGCCGTGCCGTGAGGCTTTCGGGTAGCTCCCCAACCAGAGATCCAACGCATGCCCCCTGCACAGGGAATTCCCCATAATGTTCATTTTTATCTTGAGTTCTTGGGAGAATAAAAGCATTAATAAAAGAAAGTGCCTAACTTGATTTGTATTTTGTTCTGTTTTATTCAACACCTATTGCATTCTACATGAGATACTGCAAGATAATTAAGTCAGGAGTTACCAAAAAAATCTAGTAACTATTTCAGGATATTGTGTTCTTAATTCTATATTATAATGCTATCTAATACATGCCAGGTCCCATATTATACATGCCAGGTTCCATATTAAAAAGTTTATGAAAGTACTATAATATCACACCGAGCAGGTTGGAATGTGGTCAATCCTATTTGGGGCGAGTGAGTTGGGGAACAAAAGAGCACACACACACACAAACACACACACACAACAGAGGAGAATCAAGAATGTGCATTTCCTATGGGGGTTGCACCAGGAGAGGATGAGTATTCCAGGTAGCCGGGGCCTGTAACAATGGGGAGACATAGAAACATGGCCTGCCCTCAAGGAGCTGTTAGTTGAATGGGCTCTTGGGGGCAGGCTTGTAAGTAACCAATTACAAGACAATCTAGTCAATGCTTGATAGATGGGAACATCCTATATTTTTGAAGGAAAAAGGCAGGAGAAACAGACTCCTTGGGAAAACTAGAAAAGGCTTCACACAGAAGGTGTTGCATATCATTCAAGAACTTTCAATCTCTCGTACTTACAGTAAAAATTAACTCTAACTGAAGAAGTTGTTGCATTTAATACAGTCATATCAGTTTTCTCTCTGATAAGGTGTTAGGGATAAATCCCTGCAGAAGCCTTTCCCTTTGTTTTCCCATGAATCCTCTGACGCTGGAGAATGCACATGCTCTAGGTGAAGGAGTCCCCCTCCCACTTGTTTCATTTAGAAATTCTGCTGCTTTTTGAGTGACAAGTATCTAGATAGTTCTTTTCTGTCCTTTTCAGAGTCTGAGAGAGGAAGAGCAGGGAGAAAGCCAGGAGCAAGCTGTTTCAGGATAGGGACTGAAGCCAGCACCAAAGGAAAGCAGCTGACTTGGAGCAGGGAAGAATTACATTTCTATTTATTTGTGGGAACGGAAGGGCAGAAGGAGAGAGCTAAAGGAAGCTCTTCTGATCTGACTCTAGTTTACCTTAGAGACATCAGTCATCTCGGTTTCAGGCACTATCTTGATTCAGATGCATCCACTGCATCTCTTCCCATGTTCTCATTGCTCCTTCTCCTGCTCAGGAAAACCCTTTAGGGATCTAATTGTCCAACGAGTGCCTCCCTGTTGGGCATGTGTTATAATCTGAGCATTAAACTACCTTCAATGCCCTGTTTCTATCAGCTAAACCAGATAACTGACACAAAGTGGGAGACAGGGCGGTGGGCACAAACTTCATTTGGTTCACATGTCTGCTGTGAATATCCACCCTCAAAACCACTGGCCCTGGCGGTAAATCTGTACACATATAGAAGGTATGTGTTTCTCAAATGGATTTACATCCAGATTTGAAAACAGGGGTTTTAATGTAAATAGGTAAGTGATTCCTGAACCATAGTTCTATTAGAGAACTCCACCACAAATGATATTTTTAATCCATCTTTAAATTGAATGCAACAAAGGTAGCGTCAAGCCTATGATACCAGAAATCAGGTTTTCTGTATGATCTTGAGTAAGTCACTTGACCTCATTTATAAAGTGATAAGATGAGCTTCCCATTTCCTAAGCTTACCTTCTCTTCTGCCGTCATGTAAGTAAAATATCTAGATACCAGATAACTTGGGTGGTTGCTGCAAATCTAGTAAGATTAGTATAAATACAAGGTTTCTTAATTGAAGAAAAAGAATCATTTTTGATCTGCTAATTTAGTAACCTAATTTATAAACCTAACCAATTACTAATGACGACTTCAGGGTTTTTGTAGGATTACAGTAATAAGTTAAATGAAATTCTGCTAACTTATGGTCTTAAACTTTTATATAAACATTTTTGGCATATCTTATCTAATTTATGATCTACCATTGACAACTTAATCTAATTACAACAAGAAATAGCTGGCTGCTAGAAATATGCATTTAAGAACCTAAATCAGGGGCTTGGTACTAAAAATTAGGTATGTAAGGAATCAAGTACTAATATGAGGCTCTAAATATAGAAATTTGTTCACTAATAAGGTCTAGAGCTTGAAAATTAGGCCAGCATTGTGCTTTACAAGCTAAATAACCACATTTAAAACTAAAATTGGGAACTTTGGACAAACATTTAGATGCTGCTTTGTAGTGAGAAAAGTAATATGAATAACTGCAAATGAATGTCACGTTGATTTTCATTTCAGTTAATTACCAACTTTTTAGAGTGCTTTTCTTTTTATATATACAGTATCTTGCATAATAGTCTTTAAATGGTTATAGAACCCTCTTGCTTAGTTTTTAAGTACAGAAAAGTTTCATTTTTAATTAGCTATATATTTTGTTATTTTATAAAAAATAATTTCTTGCCAGTATTCAGGATAAGCAGTAATATTTTTTAGTCAAATCTTATCTTTAAAGAACATAGAAAAATCAGATATATAGAAAATAAGCTATTTGCTCTTGAAAAATAAATATTTATGATTTAAAAATATAATAATCAAATTATTTACATAAAGAATCTTCAACCAGCAGGGTGTAAGATAATCCAGGCTATGTACCATTCTTAAAGACCATGCAATACAGTTATTATGGAACACAGAATTTTGAATCAGAAAGATCTGGATTTAAATCAGAACTCCGTTACTTTCTAGCTGTTTATTTTTAAGCACACGTAATTTCTCTGAGCATCAGTTTCCTCATCATTTAATAATATATGAGGGTGCCTAACAAAATTCTGGCACATAGAGATGGTCGACAGAGAGATTTATATCTTCTGATTAGGACTATACTATTAGCCAATGGTAACAGGCCTCCCAACAGTAGTTTCTTTTAACAATGCCCAGGAGCCCTGATTTATATTGAATATTGAAAACACATACATAATTAGGCTTGATCCGTGCCCTCTGTGTCTTCCCTGAGTCCTTTGCTTAAATGCGTAGCCTCTGCACCTCAGTATACGATATGGACTTCCACCCTAGAAATTGCTTCACTGAACTCAGCACAGGACCCTCTTGAGAGAAAACCGGGCACTTCTGTCCAGTTAATGGGAATCGTAGTTTACAAACAAGTCAGTGATCATGTTGTTAGGGGGATGTTAGCTGCCAGATACCATTTAAGACACGCTTTTCATCTGCTCTGAAAAAGCCACATTGCTTTGAAAGTCCTTCCAGATTTCTTTAAATGAAATCCAGAATACGTTAAATTAGAACCATTCCTTAAAGATACTGATTACATACTGATCTTTTAGCAAAGTACACAAATTAAGCCAACCTGGAAAGAAAGCACAATTATTTCAAATAATAGTCTCATAATGAAAAGAACCACCTAAATGTGCCCCTGCTTATCAACTAGACAGAAGGGTTTAAGCAATTACTTTATTTCAGAATTGCATGTGCATGGTGTATGGTCCAAAAGCACAAGCTACCTTGGACGCTCAAAACTCCACTCAGGGCAATGGGGCAGGGTGCTCTCCACTGAGCACAAGTGAGTGTGGTCACCCTGGAGCATGGGGTAAGATCCTCACTTGTTTACTCAGGATTCTGCCTGAGGGCTGGACTACTGACTAGATGATATGGTGTTTGAGACACAGAAGAAAGCAAAGGCTAATCCATTTTATCAATATGCTCATGATCCTATTTGTGCTTCTGTGCTTCGTTATTTTAGGTGTTAGTAGTTATGACCTGAAATGTGCATATTTTCATCACCATGTTCTTTTGTAAGGGCAGATTCAAACACCATATGCTTCCATTAAAAAAGAGAAACTTTCTTCTCATGTGGGATTTATTCTTTCCTATCTATTAAGTGAGATGATTTGCTTTTCAGAGCTGCAGGTGTTGAATGCCCTTATTTTCCTTTTCTCTTTTGGTAGATATTTGGAAAGCTTTAAACTAGAATTCCATTGTACAATACAAACTTTCTTTTAATAAATCATATTCTTACATTTGCTTTTGGATAATGTGGAATTCTAAATCTGGCACCAGTGCTAAGTCCTTCATTTCCACAAAATTGGTCAAAGGCTTGTTTTTGAGGCTATCCTGACAGAAGCATGTTTGTATGGATGTTGGTACATATCTTCAGAGGTAACTTTGGATTAATTAAGCTTAAAATTAAATTTTCATTTTTAGCAAAGTACTGAAATTTTGGTTTTGAAATGACTGGTTGAAAATCTTGACGAGGTAAGGACATTATTTTCTTAGCTTTACTGGGAAAAACAGTAGTTATTATGAGCCTCATTCCATGAATAATAGGGAAAAGGGTTTCCATTTTTTCAAATTAAGTGAGTTAGTGGAGGCCACAAAAGTGAGCCCCAGTTCTTGCTACGGTTATTATTCCTAAGGGCGCAACTTTCAATTCTGATTAAGGACATTGGCCTAAAAATAAATTAGAACAATCCCTAAAATGTTACATATGAATACCTATTTTAAATCTTTAAATTACAAGTTCCTTTTTACACTGAAAACACAATGCATGATGTTACAACTATATTTGAGGAGGAAGATTAAGCAATTTTCTAAAATTTAATTTACTCTTTTGTGGCTCTAAATCAATCCCTTAATATTATTTAATTTTGACTTTGGCAATTAGACTATATAACATAAAGGCAGTGGTCATTTATGGAAGAAAGGATAAGTAATACAAAGGGTATAACCTTGGAAATTAATGAGTCTAAAAGTCAACATAATATAATAAAAGACTGCAGTCTTAAAGGGAAGGCATGTAAGTGTGTTTCTATAGTAGTTAAGTATATAAATGACTTTCCTACTTACATAGACTTCTGCACAGCTCCTACATATATCATGCAAATATATATTTACCATAGAGACCTTTAAGAATATACGATACCTGGGAGCTTCTGCTTCAATTACTTTAAAATATACATTAAATAAATTAATTATCTTTATTCAGAAAATTAGCACTGTCAGAGTTAGCCTGTGGTATAGTATTTAAATAGATAGTCTAAACCTCTATGAAGAATGGATTTGCTACTCACATAACTTTAAAAATCCAGGTCAGAAGACAAAACGAAACAATACCTTCCCTAAATTATACAAAAAGAAACCCATGTGCTCTTAAACTGAATGGCTTTCCCTATCAAGGTCAAGCCTAGTTTGTAGAAGAAATGCTTCATTGTATTTTTAAGGTGTAGTTGTAGAAAGAAAACAGTTTTATGTCATGAATATCCACAAGATGCAACATGATATTCTGTTATTCTTTTAAAAATATCTCCACCAATCTGAAGATCAGTTACTGATCAGTCACGGATTAGTTGTCCTATTTGCAATGGGGCTGAACAACATTCTCATTCTCACTTATAAAGTGAGATAGAATATCCAGTTCCTACTGAGCACTATTTTTTCCGGTTGCTTTAAATATGGGGGTAGAGAGTTGGTTGGAAGAGATAAGGGCATGCATGCATTTAAGTCTATTTAAGTGTAAATTTAATCATCTTCATTAGGATGATATAATCTGTTATAGCTATGTGTGTGAGAGGTTGTTTGATTTCTACTCAGATCTATTTCACTCTGAACAAAATCTGGCAAATGTGTAAAATGCACTGAAAACCGTCCCATCCCCCTCCCTTCTCCTCCTTTCTTTTCATATACCTAGGAACGACCCAGTTTATGAGCATGCAAACTGATATTCTCCTTTCTGGTTTTTATTCGTCTTTAGAAAAGGGAGATCACAAACGCATTAGCATAGACAAACTGGTATAATCAGTAAAGTTTGAGGCTGACACACTTATAGAGTCCTGCTTGCCAAAAATAGGATTTCATTTGTACTGTCATTTTTTTCCCCTGAACCAGTTTTGCCAATGCTATAGTAAATGCCAACTTTGGGCAGGCAGGACTGGGGAACACATTTCAGTAGATGGCGCTTCAACACAGCCCACCTGCTCTAGAGCTTACATGTGTACTCAACTTTCCAGTACCTGTGGTGCAGTGAAGAGGTTTGGCCCAGTTTGCTAATATTGCACCTAGATTGTTGTCTATGGTAGTAACTAGGCAGCTGAAACATCTAGGCAGAAGGACTGTTAGGGTATATCCTTGGTATTTAACACTAACATGCACACACACACACATACACACACATATTCATACATACCTATACTAGCTCTACTTCTAAAATTAAAAACCAGAGAAAAGTGATCGTAAAATATCCATGGTATTTCAGTAATTTCAGCTTCATGTTTATTTACTTTTAGATTGGGTTATTGGTTTATATTGTATTTTCATGTAAGTGTGTCATTATTTTCCTTTAAAAAACAATTTTGCAGTATTTTTGCAACATTCATTCTTAATTTAAAAAATAGGGATTTCCTTTTTCAAATAATTCTACTAATTAAATAAGTAAAGGAAGATGAAAATGCCAACAGTTTTTTTTTATTCAGTTAAAGAAACCATCTGCAGTAATGCTCCTTAATGTATCCATAAACTGACATACACCAGGATGATTAAGTGGATGATAAGCCACGCTGTTAACAGCAATAGAGACACCTGGAGAGAAATGTACTAAAGGGACTTCAGTGCACCAAGAAAGCTCCCTATGGCCCATTGACCTAAAGATATTTGCAAACTTCATTCCAAGAGAAGATGAGGAAAGAGAACAGAATACTTTAGCAGTAATTATCCACTCATCTCAAAAAAGATGAGAAACTGACAACTATTCAATTTTTTCCTCTGATTTGTTACACAACAGAGTCCAGAATATCATTACAGATATTTTAGATTGTTGTGTAATTTGCTAATCTTTTCTTGAAATCTAAATATACATTAAATAGAATTTCCATGAAAATATAGTGATATTAGGAAAATATTCCCTGCTTTTTTTTAAACTCTTTGCCTTTCAATCTGTTGCTTTCATATAAATTTAATTGAAATATACATTTCAGGATATCGGACAGAAAAACAAGTAAATATAAAATAACTTGCACAACCATTATTTAATATATAATATCGATAAGAAAACTAAATTAATGTATTAAGTAATGGCATTTGTAATTGATATGAAATAAACTAATTCAGTGAATGGAATAAAAGAATGAAAATAAAGTTTTTGTTTCTCCTGGATCATGTCATTCATTCTGTAATTCATAGAAACATAAAAAAAATTAATAGAAGGATTCATTTTGGGTTCTACTGTATTTTTTTAAACTTTTAGAGAATAAAACGTAATAACATAATAAAGCATAGTGACATGATTTTTAAATAATAAGCAATTCACATATTGAACATGATTTTTCCTCTTTGAAAAGGCCAATAAGAAAAAATCAGCATCAGCTGTCTTCTTTTTTTTGACAGATTACCGATTTAAAAGAAATAAATCAAATTAAATTTTGAAAATTCCTTCTTCCTTAAAACCACAGCATACATCATTGCTGTTATGGAAGTTTCAGATTCTTTTTCCAAGAAACATATTCTTATGTGTGTATGTCTGTTTGACTTTAATACTCATTCTATTATTTCTGTATATTTTTAACATAACTTTCTGAAGAAGAAAAAAGGCCCTATAAATTTCACATCTCTATTATTAGAATATATTGACATCCCTTGCTTGGTTGACTTTTTATTACAGTCCTGAGGTTAAAAAAAAATTGCCAGTGTCAACTCAGCTCTTTGCTATGGTTCCAAGTGAAGATTCCCCTGGCATTTCCTTTTTGCTTTCAGCTTCATCGATTTTTCTCCCCTCTATCTTATTTTCAGTAGAAGTTAAGGTTTAAAAACAAAGTTGAAGGGTTTAATTTTTTTTTTCTTTTCCAAAAGTTTCATGTCACAAAACGCCAACATAAAGGATAGCCTTGCATCAGGCCCCTTTTGCCAGACGCCTCCACTGCGGCCCTGGCATCTGTCAGAAAGGAAAGCTCCAATCCGGGCTCCCTGCTGACTTGAGATGTGGCCACCTCCCCCAACACAGGGCCACACGGCTCCGGAGCCAAAACACAGGACCATCTGATGCGAGTCTGGCCTAATGAAAGTCCAGCATGGGGCTAAATGAGTTTCCACCGCTGCTGGGTGAGGGGCTAATGATAAAACAGCTCCCTGGGCTCACTGCTGCTGTTGGTATCTTTGTCAGGGCATATGGCAGTTGGCCGAGTGCCTTACTTGTGCAATTTCCTATCAGATTTATTCTGAGAATGTGTTGTATTCTTGCTTTCTCTCTTCGTCCTCCATCTCTCTTTGGCCTCCTCTTTTCCTGACCTTTCTGTATTTTGATGGTCTCTTTGTATGGTTGTTGGGCCATAAATACTTTTTTTCAGAAGAAATTGTAAAACTGTTACTTTTATATTTTTAAATGTGGATGGAAAAGAAGAAAAATGGAAGAGAATGATATTGACTGCTACACCCAGTGGGCAGTTCTGTTTCCTTTGGAGCATTATAGCTGAAGGCATACATTTCACAGAACCAGAGGAACGATCAGTTTGAAACTTGTTGAATACAGTGATGCTAATTAAAAACTCTCCTTCATCGTGGGATCTTCCCCCAACTACATCCCATATCTCCCTTCTTTTACACCCCATCACTCCATGCATATATATAGAATTTTATTAAGATATGATAAATGTGTAGTTTCAGAAATTTTTTCATTAAAATTTTCCTTTAAGTCAATTTGATGTTAGGTTATAATCAAATACTAGACAAGATAATAGTTACTTTGGTTTATTCACTATCCTTATTTTTTAAATGTTTTAGGAAGAGGACAAATTTTGGAAGATTATAATTTATTATAAGATTATAAGTTATTATAATAACTTAATGGTGCATTAAGTAGACAAGTTTTGGATTTTTGAATATGCTTTTGTGTGATTATATGTAAATTCACATCACGATTTGAATTACTATGGGAAAATGTCTACAATAAAAATTAAAGCAACCCTCCAAATCCTCAAAACATTTCAAACATTTATGTTCTACTCTTTTAACGTTTATAAGCTCACTAAACATAAATAAATAGTCTGATGCCAATTCTTATATTTCAGTATAGTCTGCGTATAATTGTATCTGAATTTGATTTGTTCAGATCTGTGATTTGTTCTTAGATCGGTTCTTACTGCCCTTATTAAATTACATGGAGGCTTAGTATAATGGTATATTTTCTCTTTTCCATGAGAAAGTCACACTTCTAAGAGCAACAGGGTTAGGCAGAAGAACCTAAAGCTTAGATATTTTGATATTTAAAGTCCTGGTTTGGGGTTTTCTTTACTAAGGCATCTCATTTTTTTTTTTTTGGTCACTGTCATTCAACTGACATTTCTGGCAGAAAACTCTAGGACTTACATACAATGTGCAATTTGCATAGCTGCAAGGAATTGCCCATTCTAATCTAAATATAAGTGATCCTTTCATAAACTTCTGAGAAATTCTAAATGAAATCTTTTAAAAATCACATGGTTCTTACTGAATGAACCTGTGTGCATTTCAAGCTTCCACACAGGTTCCAGCTGATCTCCTGTGTGGGCCACGTGATCAGTGATATAATCTAAATGAGAATGTTTTCTTGTAAACTGCATGGTGCAGAAATACCATCACGTTCCACATGCCGTATGCCCCATTTTAATTTATTCCCATGACAAAAACTCCATTAATATAATTTTGGAACAAAGTGAAAATGATAGGAATTTTCTGTGTCACTGCAAAACTAAGCCTGCTTTCCTCTTAAGGAAATATTGCTTTAAAACATCAAGAAAATTCAGTTTCTAATCTACAAAATTTCTTCTTGGTGCAAACATTATTCACAAAGTATTTTTAAGTCTGCAGGACTGAAATACATTATATTTTTCCCTATATTTTTATATGCTACATCGTAGGCTGTCCAGAAATTTTTTGAAAGCTGCATTACTTTTTTGTTTGTTTTTCCTTAAAAGGCTTTTTTTTAATATGCATATAGTTTTGGAGGTTTGCATGAGCTCAGGAAAATCGCATCTCTCATGTAGCAGTTAAAACTGTACATTACTATGTGATTTCTTATCTCCAGATAAATGTAAGATAACGTGGAATAGTAAAAACAATAATGGACTGAAAGCCAAGAAGCTTGAATTATCACAATTCTGTCACCTCATAGGAATGTGGCCCTTTCTATTAAAATTATAGTAACAGTCCTGAATTTACTCAGTCCACTGTGTGTCACTTTTCCCCCCTCCAAGACCTCATTTAATCACCACAGCCACCCTTTGAGGTATGTATTATCATCCCCATCTTAAAAAGTCACCGAGGTTTAGAGAGTTTTAGACACATGTCCAGAGTGTCACAGATAGCAAAGGAGAGAGCAGAGCTTCAAACTTTCAAACTTCAGAAGTTGAAATCTGCAAAATGTATTCTCATTACACCTTCAGACACGTTTAAGCTCTCAGAACCACAAAGCTGGACCAGAAAAGTTCACATTTGGACTAGAATGTTTCTGGGTTTTATCTCAGCTGTAAAATTCTAAGCCTGCCAGAATTTGCAATTACTACCTTCTCAACATAACGCAGTGATGCTGTCGTTGTGTAGAAGGGTTATCCAAATCACAGGATGGACCCAAGAAGCCTTGTAGAGAAAGTAAGGGTGGGATTAGCAATCAACCACCTAGTCACTGACAGCTTGATAGTATAATCTTAGTACTGAATATATGGAGAATACTTGAGACTCTTGTTACTACTGATGCTTTTTAAGTTATTCACCATTTAATGAATTAGCCAAACTGGGGGATAAATCAAGCAAGAAACAAAGAGAAGAGAAGGGGAGGGGAGGGAAAATTAAAGAAGAGAAAATTAAGGAAAAGGCAAGAAAGAAAAAATTCCAATTGTTGCTAATTTATGCTAGCTCCATCTGATTTGACCATCTGCCTCCCAAACATTAGCTTAACAAATGAAAAAAATGTTTATATTCTATAATTACAGAACAAATCAGTAGAATTAAAAGGGGACATGGATTTTCTTTCAGTAAAAGCCTGTTTTTATGAACCCCTACTAGCCACCTAGTTTCTCAAAACATTTCTGTGATAAAATTGCTAGACAAAAAAATTACAGGGACTATTTATAGTTAATCTTTTTCCTCTTACCAAGTTACTTCTTGATAGCTTATGGAACTATATTGTCACCCCGCTAGGTACCTGATGTGTCTTTAGTGTGTTTTGCATCAATATGGAGAATTAAAATATTGATTTATATTCTCTTAAATTGAAAGAAAAGAACAACCCAATAAGTTCACATATGGCTATACCGCTAATTCATTACACATGCATATATATGTCTATATACATACATTATACGTATTCTCTCTCCTCTCCCCTCCCTCTTCATGAATTTATGAATTTGGCTGCCAGGTCTTACCTGATATGAATTAATTTGGCAGCAAAATTACTTGCCTTGATGCAAAAATATTTATTAGTCTTTATTCAAACTTCTCCTTTTAGGTATATTAATATGCCTAATAACAGGACATTGCCCCAGATCTTTATGAAGATGTTTTATAATATACAGTATAGGTTCTATATTACCCTTATAAAATATAAAAAATAAATCAGAATTCCAAAACACATCCAGCACCAAGGATTTCAGATAAGGGACTGTGGATCTGGACCCACAAAGCCTCAAAAAACAGTGACTGACACACAACACAATATAGATTTTTAAGAAAATAAATATCTTAATAGCCTGGCAAAGTCTCTTATATGTAAACCATATATCTAAGACACATTATATATTGATAATTGTAAGTAATAATGTAATACATAAAAATATGTAACTTGGGGAATTCCCTGGCGGTCCAGTTTTTAGGACTGTGTGCTTTCACTGCCGAGGGCCCAGGTTCAATCCCTTGTTGGGGAACTAAGATCCTGCAAGCCATGCGGCGCAGCCAAAAAAAAAAAGGAACTTGAAAGTTGGGATTCATTTCATTTTTGGTCTTTCAGAGTCGGAAGAGATAATTTTACCCTGGAGCAATCTTATACTCCATAGTATTTATTGCATAAGTAATAAATAAATAAAATAGATTATATATATATAATCTGAATTTCAAAAAAAATAAAACAATTTGTGGTCATTGATATCCAGTAGACTATGTCTACACTAGATTTTAGGGTCTTAACAGTGCAAGGTTTCTGAATTTAGAGAGGGAACAGTCTAGGTTTTGAAACCACAGGTTCAAGAAAGTTAGACACGTTAGTCAAGGAAATATTCAATTTACATCACGTACACAATTTACATCACGTTAGCCAAGGAAATATTCAATTTACATCACGTATACAATTTACATCACGTATACATTAAAATTATGTTTATATTTAACATTTCAACTCCCAACTTATTCAAGTTTTGCTCAATCCAATGGTTATGTTTCTCCTCAATCAGAACTTCTGGAGACTCCTAATTTGCACGAAAAATACATTATATGGTTTGAAGATCATGGAAATTTCTAAATGCAAGGAAATTATTGATGAAACATAGAATACAAAAATATATATTATCTCAGGGAAATGTGAAAAAAAGGTATTATTTTATGCTATGTAGTTGCTGAACGAACAAAAATTTATTTTGCTCATGGAAAACGTGTAGGTGCTTCATATAAGTACATTTTAAGTTGTTAGCAATATAGAAATACATTAATCTACCAGAAGCAAATTTAGAGCAATTAATTTTGGATCAACAGCACTGAGTGATATCAATAAATCATACAGAAGTGATTTTAGATTAGCTATGCAACCTGTCACTTCAGATGGTACAAAACTTCTCACTTGTCCATTGTACCAAGGCAAGTGAGAACAAGTAAAAACATGGACGGCAAGGCAAGTTTCAAAACCATAGACATTAAACAAAGGAGTTTTGGAACACACCTTGATTATTCAGACTCGTATCCAACCATCATACCATATAACTTTATATACAGGTGTATACAATAACGCCCACAGATTGCATTTTCCTATTATTTTTAACTATCTTCTTGAAATACAAGTTTGCTTCTGCCTAGACAGGTTGAGGCAAACTCATCGACAGATTGTAACGTACTAATTGCTGGTTATATTTCTCTTTCTATTAAGAATCTTTAAGAAAGTTCCAACTTTTTTCTTTCTATTTAAGGTAAATGCTTTTCTGTTATTCCCTGTAGAATACACAGAAATTCTTTTTTTTTTTTTTTTTTTTTTTTTTTTTTGCGGTACGCGGGCCTCTCACTGTTGTGGCCTCTCCCCTTGTGGAGCACAGGCTCTGGACGTGCAGGCTCAGCGGCCATGGCTCACGGGCCCAGCCGCTCCGTGGCATGTGGGATCCTCCCAGACCGGGTCACGAACCCGTGTCCCCTGCATCGGCAGGCGGACCCTCAACCACTGCGCCACCAGGGAAGTCCCAGAAATTCTTTTGAAGGTGTCTTTTAAAATTCTTTTTCACATATAACACAATGTCTCATTTTAAAGATTTCACATATTACTTTATGCATGGGACATAATGTTTTGCTTTCAGCCAAGAATTTTAAGACTCTATACAAACACTAACAATTTCTATATGCCCAATAACAGTGATCACATCACTCTGGGGCACAAAAATATTTTATTTGTTCTTCATGAGTTGAGTGATTCGATCATTTAGGCTTATTAATTGGTGATAATTCAGGATTAAAAAAAACCCAAGACTTCATTACATCCCATTTGGAAATTCATCAGGTCTCCTTTTTGTAGTCAAAATACTGTATTCATTCTAAGAATTAGGCTTCATGGTCACAGGTGGAATATAAACATGTTTTAGTAGTGCTATAATCACAGCTCATGTGAGTAGTGGTGCAATCCCTTTCAAAACCAGGTTAGCATAGCCACATTACACTCCACCAATTAAGCTCAAAACTCCAACATAGTTCCCAGAGGGGCATGAATGAATTTTGCTGCTCAAAACCATGAATGAGACCTCTCCTTGGCCAGATGCAGGTAAAACTACAAAACCTTTAACAGTAATACAGGGCAATTAGCATTTATACAGTGTCCTACAATCATCAGTTTATGTATAAAACATCCTTACAAGCGAGATATTATAGCCCCATTTCACAGAAGAAGATTAAGAAAAGCATTTGCTCAGTGACAAGTGAAGAGGTGGCATAATCTTGGTTCTTATTCTTCTTGATCCTGATAGTTATTTTGAAGCGGAGATAAAGTACTAAGTATTAGGGAATGGTTTCTAGAATTTATTTATTTATCTATTTATTTGCGGTACGCGGGCCTCTCACTGTTGTGGCCTCTCCCATTGCGGAGCACAGGCTCCAGACGCGCGGGCCCAGCAGCCATGGCCCACTGGCCCAGCTGCTCCGCGGCACGTGGGATCCTCCCGGACCAGGGCACGAACCCACGTCCCCTGCATCTGCAGGTGGACTCTCAACCACTGAGCCACCAGGGAAGCCTTCTAGGCAGTTTATTGCAAGCAAAAAGAAATAATAATTTTAAAAGTAACTTATAAGTCCAAACAGATTTGAGTGACAAACACCAAAACTGAAGTCATTTCCCTATTCAAATTGTAGTTTATTTTACAAACTTCACACTGAAGAAGCTAACGTGGTTTCCCAG
This sequence comes from Tursiops truncatus, assembly GCF_011762595.2. Taxonomy (NCBI): domain Eukaryota; kingdom Metazoa; phylum Chordata; class Mammalia; order Artiodactyla; family Delphinidae; genus Tursiops; species Tursiops truncatus. The sequence continues at coordinate 6,694,578 of NC_047043.1, forward strand.
TTTTAAAGCACTGACTTTATTTTTCCCTGTTACATGCTTTCAAATTGCTAGGGCTGACTGAGCTAGTATATAAAACATAATCTGAAAAATAAAGATTCAAGATTTATATCTAAAAAATAAAGCCCCACAATCTGCATCATATTGTAAAGCAAACCCACTCCAAATTAACTATGTTTTGGAGGGCATAGGTATGGAAATAAAGATATTGGACTTAGTAACAGAACATACTCTCTCATGCTTTTTTGTCAAATCTTTTTGACAAGTCTGGTCCAAATATTAAAGTGGCAGTATGACCCAGGTCCTCCATCAATCCAGGTTATGGACAGCTCCTGATTCAAAACATGAGACTTTAGGGGCTTCCCTGGTGGTGCAGTGGTTGGGAGTCCGCCTGCCGATGCAGGGGACATGGGTTCGTGCCCTGATCCGGGAGGATCCCACATGCCGCGGAGCGGCTGGGCCCGGGAGCCATGACCACTGAGCCTGCGCGTCCAGGAGTCTGTGCTCCACAACGGGAGAGGCCACAACAGTGAGAGGCCCGCGTACCAAAACAAACAAACAAACAAACAAACAAAAAAAAACCAAAAAAAAAACCATGAGACTTTAGATCTTTGACCATGCTTAGATAGAAGATTGCTTCTTGTTATATTAATTAAAATGAATTTAGATTTATTTAACATGTGATAATAATTCATTTAAAATATGCAACCCAAATTAGAAAGCATTGAAGGCTGTTTTAGGAATTTGAGAATTATCTCATATTAGAAGTTGAGCTCTGAGGAGATGAATGTTGCACACACCTTTAAGTTAATGTTACACTGTTTTATTCACACACACACAAAAAATATTTTAAGTCTCAAATTATCTGTAGGGTACATTTCTACAAATCAGTTTTTTTTTTCATCTAATAGAATTTTAATTCTACTTTATCTCTATTCACAGTTTAAATGATGAAGCTGCTAATTGTGTATAATTTATGCCTTCTCTTTATCATTTCAGTTAGGAAATAAATGTTCTAGGAGAGTATCTTTAAAAGAAATTGAAAATGAAAGATTTTTTTAATACAAAAATCTTATGATGTAAAGAACTTTTCTATGATGAGATAGTATTTATCCTGTAAAGTATATTAGTCTTATAATGTTGCTTTAACTTTAAATGGAGCACATTAATGTTTTTAATATTTTAACACCTGAACAGTTAAACGAAATGTTTAGCATGGACTTTGCGTATTACTGTTCAGCACTTTTCATAGAACCAATCATATTCCCCACATATGGATCATGCTTGTCTCTGGCTTCATTTTTTAGTCCAGCTTTCATCCCATCCTTGCTTGAAAATTCACTCAAGCAAGTAATAAGAAGAGCTACTATTTGGGGCAACTTCTTATGTGCTGGGCACTGTAATAAGTTCACTGCATACATTATTGCATCAATTCTCAGGACTCAAAGACTCAGGAATTATGATGTCTATTTTGGAGAGGCTGGGATACAGAGATGAACTCACTCACTTATGGTCATATTTAGAAAGAGGCGGGTCCAGTTTGATAGTGTCAGACTGACATTAAAGCTCATGGTCAACGCATCTTTGTAAAACTTAATTCTCAAGAGAACAGAGAGGGGGATAGGTTGAGGAAATAATGGTTACCTTTGTGTTTTAGAATAAATTATTTAACCTACCAGATTCTTAAGCCACTTTCTTAAAAATGGAAATCATTTCAGAACAGTTTATGAGTCCTAGCATATCATTCAGGACTCATTCACACATGTGAATATGCCTGGAATCTATTAGGTCAATAATTCTCAAACTTAAGAATCCACTAATTTATTCAACAAATATATACTAAACACTTGACTAGTGCTCTGAGACAGGCACGTGTCAAACAGACATGACCCAGACTGATGACAACTCAGCACTCACAAATTTTGCATTCCAGGATGGGACTGATAATAAACAAGTAACCCAAATATCAAGACAATTTCAAATTGTGAGAAGTTCTATGAAGAAAATAAAGAGAGTGATGTGATGGAGAACAATCTGTACAGAGGTTGTTTGGATGCAAGTGATAATAAACTTCTACCACCAAGTACTGTGAAGGTAAATAACCCTAAAAAGATATAAATTTTATGTGAAGGTAAATAACCCTAAAAAGATATAAATTTTATGTTAAATTTTATATCCATGCAAAGTTGGCACCCTGTATCACTTCAATAGTAAAATGTTTTGAATTACTATCGAAATTCCTGAAATTCCTCCCCAAATACTGGAATAAAATTGATGACCCAGGAAGCTGAGTGCTGCTGACCCTGGACTTCAAGTACTCCTCCTCATTTCGTCAGAGGAAAGAGCATTTGAGACGTGATTCGTGAGTATCCAGTTATTGGCAGGGGTGTACCCTCCACTCTTGTGTAAAGACCTTTCCTGGAGAGACAAGGTTTTAATAGAATGAGAATGGATTTAATCATTTCCTTACATTAGCCTTACAACTAAAGCTAATCAATTCTTAAACAAATATAACATTCTGTACTCCGAAGCTGTAGGGACATACCTGTAAGACTCTCTCTCCTCTTGAAATCTCTGTGTGTGTGTGTGTGTGTGTGTGTGTGTGTGTGTGTGTGTGTGTGTGTGTGTGTTGGTCTTTAAAATTTGACAGAAAACAAGCAGTGTTTTAAAACATAACATATAAGTCCATATATGACATATAAGACACCGAGGGACCAGCTCTCCACTCCATTTTGGTATAAACACGCTTAAAAGGCCTTTCATACCTAAATGGCTTATACGATGATGAGTTTACTATAGATGTAAAGTTGACATCCAAGCCATTTCTATAAAGAATAATTTAAAAATAAAATAATTGTGTGGAGCTGGAAACATTTTTTTCATTATTTCAATTCCTTAACTTGGGTATATGAGTTAATTTTCAGAGTTGTAGCACATTTTTCAATGTATTAATCTTGGGACTGTTGATTTTCTACAATATTTTCCTGCAAGAAAAGCTGCACGGGCATTTGCCTCTCCACCAGATCATCACTGTTGAATCCATTTAGCCTCTGACTGTGATTACTTGCAGCTGGGGTCCATTTGCAACAGCATTTTTATATCGTGTACAAGATTAGAACAAACAAACTACTTTGACTACAGTATTCTCCAATTACATTAATTTCATCCACTGATGTCTTTATTTCCTTCCTTTCCAATTTAGCTGTGTAATGTGAAAATTGGCCCTATTTTTGTGCCTATTATGATGTTCTTAATCCTCTCTTTCTTCCCACATGATGTTGGTTGCATAAGAGTACTTCACAAAACCAACTCTTATAATGGGAACGAGTGGATTTTCCTTCTTGTGGATGAATCCCAAAATAAGTCCTCCAGTTAACTTTGCATGCCTTGAGTTGAAGGGGATATATTCCTAACATCTATTAAGAAAACATATAGCAGTAATATCATCTATGTCACCTCAACTTATAATCTTTCCACATCTCAGAACAGAATCACAGTATTTTAATAAGACAAAATGGAGAAAGCTGTATAGGGAAATCATGGGATTGAGCATAGCAAATGCTGGCTAAAGGATTAAAAGAGAAAATACAAGTATTAAAAATATAAAAGAGACATAAAGAAAAAGAATAAAGGGGATATTTAAAGCAGAATAAAGAAAACTTTAAAAAATGATATTGCATATTCTGTCAAGTTGTTGAGAATCAAGGTGGTACAGTCTACCACCATGATTCATGAACAGGATGGTAAGAGGACCTCCTGAGACATAATCCTCCCTTAGATAAAGACATATAAGAAAATATCACATCAGATGAATTAATGGCTGAAAACATAATGAAAATGAGACTTGTATTTTAAGAATCAAGAGGTAATATATGTTATGATACTTAGTATATGACGACTATAGTTAGCACCGCTGTATGAGATGTTTTATTTTGTATCTATATGAGGCGATGGATGTTGGCTAACTCACTGTGGTAATCATTTCTCAATATATGTAAGTTAAATCATTATGCTGCACACCTTAAACTTACACAGTACTCTGTCAATTATATCTTACTAAAACTGGAAGACACAGCTGCATGATATAGGATTTACGTGCTCAAGGGAAAAAAAAAGGTAATTTAAAAAAGATACTTAGTGTAGCACCCATTATCATCCATATTTAATTGGGTAAATACTGTCTAGTCAGAACTCAAGTACTCTTGCTATTTTTGCATAAGGTACTTTTCACGTGACTTCCTGGGTTTCCTGAGTCTGGAACAATATTTTAAAAGAAGGTTGTAATATAATAATGGGAAGAACTAAATAAATAGGCTAGTTCCATGTAAATGTCTTATACAATTAAAGGTAATAAGTCTTAAAAGGAAAACAAATAGATAATATTAGTATTTTATTTTTCACGTTGGGAAATGTTTGCAGTGGAAGTCGCTCTGCACCGAGAGGTGGAGCCCCAGGCTCAGCCCAAGCGCCTGTGTGTCAGCTGTCTCACCTGGACAAATCGCTCTCAGGTGTGAGCCTCCTGCTCATGCAACTGATCACTCTAATATTCCTACTGTACAGGGAAGGATCTGTGACTACTCACATAGTACAGATCAGGCATTTATATCCAGATTTGAGTGACTTCAGTGTCAATACATTTATACTTTAATAATTATGCATTTCAGTTAAAAATATATGACTCCAGACTTGTGTTTGCCTATTAAAACTGGGAAGACAGTTTTTCTTTATTCTCAGAATTATAGTGATAGAAATATATAGACACTGATAATAAACAATATTAAGAGTTCTTATGCTCTATTTCTCTGGTCACTTCCCCTGCAATTTTGTGGCTTTCTAAAAGATTTGGGCAGTGGGTTCCAGGGGGCTTGGGTTCAAGTCCTAACTTTGCTATTTACCAACACTGTAACCTTAGGAGAAAAGCTTCATCTTCCTAATATTCACTATTATTTGAATGTTTTACAGAGTTGCTGAAAGGATATAGGCAATAATATATGTAAAGACTCTCAGTAAGAATGCAAATCTTGGCAAAATCTCTACTACTTTTAATAATCAGGATGTATACAAATATGCCTGCTTAAAATGACCCTCTGATCTTTATGGTCATCTGAAAGCATTAATTACACTCCAGTGCAACTATCTACATTGTATTTGTAAAAGCAAATCAAATTATTATTATTGTTGCTATTAAAACTCACTATTAGCATGTCAGTAGAAAGACTTGTGACAAGAAAGGAGCCCTAGAATCTGGGTTTTGGAAACTGGGCTCTAGCCTAGATCTACCCAATGACTTATCATAAGAGTTTGGGCTTTAATTACCCTTATATAAAGCATAAGGTTTCAATTAATTTCCAGAAGTTGGATTTTTCTCCCATTCCGTCTCTATGTTCCTAATGATATAATTGCTAACAATAAAATATAACCATTTTAAAGGGAAGTAACTTCTTTTTCTTTAATTTTTCCTCCTATTCCTCTTTTTATTTCCCCTTTTCATTGGATTCTAAATTCCTGAGTTTGTATTTGAGGGTTCATAAACAACAACTATAAAGAACTATAAATAAAAGATATAAATCTCCATAATCTTTATGCTTTAATTTCCTTCACAATTTATAAATTGCCTCAAAAAAGTCTTATGTCATGACTATGGAAAAACTTGCAACCTATTCAATATTAAAAAGTAAATATTTAAAAATGATAATATATAAATTTTAAGAAAAGAAAGATACAAAGGAAGAGGCTACTCTATGCGATCTTAACAATTCATACATAAAACTGATTCTCTAACTCACTTTCTTGTGTAGGTAATATTTCTTAACTTTATCTTCCTTTATCCATGGAAGGATAAAAAACCATATCAGCTCTAAGATCCTGTGAGAACTTGCCCAACTTTTAACTCCCTACCCCAAGTCTAAAACCAGTAGTGATAAGTTCTTATGGCAGCTTTTCCAAAGCTTCCAAATGATGATCCTTCTATATGCTTTTTTAATGAGCTTTGGCACGCTGATATCATAAATTAAAAGAACAGTAATTATAGTTTCACAAATAAGACTGCCTTTGATTTAAGATTATATTATATACACATACACACAATCTATATCTAATACTCAAGATCGATAACAAAACCATTGCCAAACTTTTTACTTATTCCACCCAGCTTCAGGTTTTTTCTTGCCTGGATACTAAACTTGTCTGATCCACAATCAAACATTTTGATTTCCAGTTAAACTCATAATTTATTACACTGTGAGTTTAGTTGTGAAATTTCACTTTGTATTTTCCTTTTAAATAGAAACATATTTTGTGAATGGATAATGTATTACTTTTACATTCATGGGCAGATTTCTACTTTAAGAATTTCATATATCTATTCAATGTATCATATACTTGTAATTCACTAATGAATACAGTTGTAGTGTAAATTTTCAATGCCTCTGTTTGCCCTCAGCTTCTGTTCCCTCCAACATACACTGAACAAGCCAGCATAAATCACACAAAGAAAAAAAACGTTGAATTTGGACTTCTGGTTCATGGAATCCAGTCCTAGCTATATGGGAAACTACCTGAGAAAAGCTGGAGCTTTTATTTAATTCTCTGTAAATTCATAATGTCTGGGTGAGGTAATCTCTAAAGCACCTTCTACACTACAGTTTTTGATTCTGTAATTCCTGTGGACATGTCTGATTTCAGTCTCCTGCAATACCTCAATCCATATTCCCTGCCTAGAAAATATATCTACTCCCACACTATAATTTTTATTTATTGTACCAAAATGTTCTACTTCTGCATTCTGCCAAGCTATAGCCTATTCTTCCTTCAACTCTAACCATTCCTGTTTTTCATCAAAATGATCATTTCTATAATCAAATCTACCCCTACAAGCATATTTGTTATATATACATTCTGTTGTTGCTTATTATCGTTCATATTATCCAATTTTTCTCTCTAAAAATGGCTCTTTGATTGACTCAAAATTTATATTGCACCTTTCTTCTGTTCCTAATAAAGTAAGCACTGAATGTTGAGTGAATATCATGATTAAATTATTTTTAAACATCAGTATTTTAGTAATTTCGGCTAGTAGTATAATATAGTGTGCTTATTTTAAAATATTCTAATATTTAAATATTTTGTTTGAAAACCTCATTATAAGAATGAAAAATGATATTAGTTGTCTAAAAACAACATAAAGTTCTGCAGATTAATCAGATAATCTGAGCCTTAATATATACTTAACTACAAAATTGGCATTCAGGGCTTACTTCTAAGGAGAATGCTTTCTGCCAGACAGATTTTACTGCCCTCATGAAAACAGGAAACGAGAAAATTATAAAGAGACTTTTTTAGGGGCTTCCCTGGTGGCGCAGTGGCTGGGAGTCTGCCTGCCGATTCAGGGGACATGGGTTCGTGCCCCGGTCCGGTAAGATCCCACATGCCGCCGCGGAGCGGCTGGGCCGGTGAGCCATGGCCGCTGAGCCTGTGCGTCCGGAGCCTGTGCTCCGCAACGGGAGAGGCCACAACAGTGAGAGGCCCGCATACCGCAAAAAAAAAAAAAAAAAAAGACTTTTTTAAGGGAGCTGAGAGAAGTCACATTTTCAACTAGGAAACCATTGGGTCACCCAAGAATTAAGAGAATTTAAAGAAAGTTTTTAAACTTTTTACTTTTTTCCCCGTTTTTTTCTGTTTTAAAAAGAAAACTTTTTACTTTTTTAAAAAAGCAAGGAAAAAAATAGAGCCAGGAAGTCAGGGTGTGAAGGCTTGTGAAAGAGAATAATCTCTATCAAAAAAACTGAAAATTCTGATGAAAGAGGCACAGCAACTTATTTATCTTCGTATCTCACAGACTGGGGCGCTGGGCTTAGCACATAGTTGGTCCACAACAAATAAAATGAATTCAGAGGAGAAAGGATTACAAAGCTTGTTATCACCTGACAATTTGCACTTGAGTTTGATTATCAGTTAAGGACTTACTCTTTCAGGCGCTGCCAGCCCTCCTCCATTCTCCGCTTCCCGCGGGATTCTGCTTCCCGCGGAATTCTGCTTCCCGCGAGATTCCGCTTCGCGCGGGATTCCTCTTTCCGCGGGATTTCGCTTCCCGCGAGATTCCGTTTCTGGCGTCCCGGAGGATGAAGGTGCTGGGTTTCTTCTGGCGTCCCGCAGGATGAAGGTACTGAGTCATTTTACGTAAGGGACTTGGGCCTGCCCAGATTTTGGTATTGTGGAAAGGGGCCTGTGAGGGTGGTTCCTGGAGCCAGTCCCTTGGGACTGTAAATTTTTAATTAAGTATTTACAGTTGGGGCATCCCTGGTGGCGCAGTGGCTGAGAGTCCGCCTGCCGATGCAGGGGACACGGGTTCGTGCCCCGGTCCGGGAAGATCCCACATGCCGCGGAGCGGCTGGGCCCGTGAGCCATGGCCGCTGAGCCTGCGTGTCCGGAGCCTGTGCTCTGCAAAGGGAGAGGCCACAGCAGTGAAAGGCCCGCGTACCGCAAAAAAAAAAAAAAAAAAAAAAAAGTATTTACAGTTGAACAAAGGTCTGTTATTTCTTTAACTTTTTAAAAGAAAACAATTTTCGTCAGCCTACTGAGCTTATGGATGCATCACCAGAAATTTTCTACTACAAAACTTAAGGCAAACATGGTGTCAAGAATATCTGTATGTTAAAATGGGTCATAAAAATTGTAGACATTGAACGTTTTTGACTGACAAAAATAGTGCTTTCATGGGACACAAACTACTACGTAGACGGTTCTGAAGCAGTTAAATATGTAGGTGTGTAAAGCTCTGTTTTGCTATACCTCATTCTCGAAAGACCTTATGAGGGAATTTTAATGGAAATTCAGTTCTGTGCAAAAGAAAGATCCATGCCTTTGGCACCAACAAGTCTTCGGTTTGAATACAAGAACTACTAAACAGTCATGTGACCTCATTAAAATTAATCAATCCTCTGAAGTTCAGGTTCCCCCTTCAAAAATTGGGACAGTGGTATTTTCTTATTGGGGTGTAATATGGATTAAATGGAAACATTATGCAAAATCTGTAGGTCTTTTACATATTTAAACCAGAAAAATTGAAGCTTTTCGAAGACAAACTAGTGTTTCAAGATAGTTTCTTTACGTCAGGTAAATTCCCAAAATATCAAAATAAAGAGAAGGTAGCATTAAGGTACAAGGAGGCATTTGAGAAAAAGGACTAAGGCATTATACACACACACATAACCACACTTAGCCTTATAGTATAAGTGCCAAGCTATTGTGACAGGAGAGAGGAAAGGATGAGTCTTGATGGAATAAGCTTTCTTCTGAAATAATGAGTTCCCTATCACTGAAAATGGTAAAGAAGCAACCAAAATTTTATCTGCCAAAGATTGGTAAGAAGTATTCTACTTTGGGATGGATGTTGGGATAGATTGCGCTTAATATCTAAGATTCTATGATTGTATAAAAACTTAAAAGCTCAGTTCAGAACATCAAGTATTTTCAGTTTGCAAAACTTACTTCAAAGGAAACAAGCAGACTTCTATAAAAGGCTCAAATGATTTCTTAGAAATCAAATAGCTCTTGCACAAGAACTGTTTGATGACTGAAGTATAAATGAATCAGAAACATATGGATTAAATTTATTATGAAATACAATAAGAGGAAAGTAGTGCTTGGCAAAATCTTTTTGGGCCTCTTGAACCAAAAATCTTTGGAAAATCGTTCAAGATGTTTTAATGACCTCAAAAAGCAGTTGGATTTACTCTGGCCTGCTATAAGCAATTTGAAGCCTTTAATTTCCTTTTTCTATTGTCTCTGGACAAAGTTCAATTCAATTTTCTACCAGCTGTTGACTGTCTCTGTTTAGTACAATGGCTTTTTACTGTCGTTGTTTTAAGTATGTTTGCTTGTTTTATACATTTAGGGGAAAAAAGGCTAAAAAGTTTCGACTGTTGAATATTTCAAAATATTTGTCATTACTACTTAAATTTTACCCTGAAATGTCTTCCTCTGCCAAACCTTTTGACTTAAGGGTGAAATTCACAGGATCTGTTTGGAATAGAGAGTTGATAAAAGTAGAAAGCCCTGCAAACAAATCTCCAGGGACAGTGCAATATTTGATGCAAATAGCGTTGGCTTGAGTATTTAATAGAGAAAATGGGAATTTAGAAATAAAAATACCACTGGGAAATATCATCATGTTAAAGCAGAAGCTGTGTGTCAGTTGAAATTTACCCTGAATACTAGAATACAGTATAGAAGTTGAAGTTCTTGTAAACTGTCAAATCTTTAATTCATATTTATTTGATTTTAACTTTTGAAAAATTTCATTACCTTAAAAATTTAGAATTTTTTGTACTGGCATAAAATATTAAAAATATTGCTTTGGACTTTCTTTCCAAAATAATACCCAGCTCACTAGCAAATTCTCAACAATGAAAAGTTTGCATAGAAATTTCCCTTCTAGATTGGTACTTTACTCCTTTCTTCCATCCTTCAAACAGCAAACAAACAAAACTACTGTCCCAAACTCAATAATTCTTGTAGGACCTCTTACCCATCTAATTAGACTCTTGTTGTTTTAAAAAAGAATGTTCCACTCATTACCAAACATTAGGGTTTCATTTGTGAAATCCAAAATTACTGCATTGGGGAAGTAATAAAGAATTTCAAAATACTGAATTAACTATGCTATATTAGTATGAAGTAGCTCAGTTTTGACACAGTGAAAATAAACAATGCAGGTTATGGGTTCAGTTTTAGGTCAGAGTAAAGTGCACATATATAAATTTTCTACCAACTTGTGATCTGCTTATTGAATAGTAGTTTTAAGAAAAAAAATAATGCATACTCAATTATATAGCTAAATATATTAATATGGATACAGATTGTTTTAATACATACTAATGCTGGCCCATGCAAAAAAATAGATTGGTTTGAGATCAGTCAAAAGATTCAGCTGTGGGCTTCCATGGTGGCGCAGTGGTTGAGAGTCTGCCTGCTGATGCAGGGGACATGGGTTCGTGCCCAGGTCTAGGAAGATCCCACGTGCCACGGAGCGGCTGGGCCCGTGAGCCATGGCCGCTGGGCCTGCGCGTCCGGAGCCTGTGCTCCACAATGGGAGAGGCCACAGCAGTGAGAGGCCCGCGTACCGCAAAAAAAAAAAAAATTCAGCTAGATTGTATATCCTTTAACCCTTCATTAGTTCCTAAAGTAGTTTTTTATAGTCAAGTAAGAGTTCAATAAAGAGTCTGTGGAGGAAGGAAAGGATTTCTGTTCTCTTTGCGATTATTTAATTATTTTCATTAAAATCAGTATCGGGGAGTGAGGAGTTGAAAGCATGGTGGAAACATTCAACTGTCAAGGCAGGTTGCCATTCAATGTTTATTAAGATCTACTGGAACCCCACCCACCGTCCAGCTAATCATTTACTCACTCGTTAACTAATTATGCATAAAATTACGGCCAGGCACTGTGATAGGTGCTGTGGACGTTGAAACAAATAAAAGCCTTGCTCTCTTGAGCGTACCATGTAGTAGGAGAGAATAGACATGTTAACTGTAATAATGAAGTGCTGTGGTAGACCTATAGAGAAAGCACAGTAGTGGCAGAAAGGGGTGTGCAATTTAAAACTGCCAGGAGTAAGAATGGGTGGTCAGGAAAGGCCTCAGAGTGGCAAATCTCCAAAGATGAGTAGCTGTCCCTCAAGTGGATGGTGAGGAAAGGAGCATTGCAGGTGAGGAAGCAACTTGAGCCAAGGCAGGGAGGCAAGATACAGCTTAGTTTGGAAAACTCCATGAACTTCAGCATAGCTGGAACTCAAGTTCATAGTGTCATACATTTCATCTACATCACAATGATACTGAAAGAGTACGAGTGTGGTGCGTTTTTCTATTTGATCTCAGATGCATCGTGTGTTTCTCTTTCTCTTTGCCTTTGGGAAAAATATTTCCAAGATCCCTTGGTATTTCACTTCCCGTATACAGTTGGCCCTTGAGTAATGCTGGGATTAGGGGTCCCACCCTCCCCACAGTCAAAAATCTGTGTATAACTTACAGTCCACCCTCCATATACACAGTTCCACATCCACAGATTCAGCCAATGATGGATCCTGTAGTAGTGTAGTATTTACTATTGAAAAATAATTGGGCCCAAGCCGTTCAAACCTGTGTTGTTCAAGGGTCAACTGTTTTTAGCTAATAGGTGCTAGTGGGAGACTGGCGAGCAGGGAGAGGACAGAAGCCAAGGTATCTCTCCCTTTCTTGCTTCCAGTGTATGATATCCCTGTGATAGCACCAGTGTCTCCTCTGGAGCTCCAGCTCACCAGACCACCACTCCCCCATGGTCCCAGTTGATTCTGGATAGCCCCCACTGTGACGGTAGCTCCTACACGTGAGGCTTTGACATCTGGGTTCTGGCAAGACCCAACCTCCATGCCATCCAGACCTAAGAGCAGTAGCTTCTTTCTGCTGTTGGTGATCTCTGCACTGCCTCACTGTCTCCTCTTGGGCTCCTCAGCTCTCCCATCATCGTTGTAAATCGCAACAATCAACTTTCTCTGCTTTCAAGACGTAAAGCGGTTTCTGTACTTTTGAATGAGCCTTAATTGATTCAGTTACTTAGAGCCATATCAGAAGTCAAAAGTATCCCTTTTCATTATATGGTATACAAATGATTTTCTTCTGTATTTGCTGAAGAATAAATTAATATACTGACTATATTAAATTCCTTATATCTGAAATATTAAAAAAAAAAAGGAAAAGAAGACACTAGCCCAAGACTCTTAGAGTTTTGTCAGTCTTGCCCATGAAGGTTTGGCTCAGTGAAACATAAATGTAAATGTCTGAAGTATGTTGGTACTCTTTACGCTGCCATAGGGAAGTGAATGGGATGAGTTGTAGGCTTGGCTGGACAGGAGCTCATGATTTGCCAATGACTCAGGTGCACATTTCAGTTTACTCTGTGCTAGCTCACCATGTCTTTACTTCAACACCTATTTCAGTCTGTTCAGCCAATGTTGGTCCAAGTTGGCATCTCATCTCATATCCCATTGTTATTCCCTCGCAGAGAAAAATGCCAAGGTTGGAGAGATGTGATTTAGATGGTGTGAAAAGCACAAATTAAGTAATCGTATCCTATTAGAGGATAGATGCTTCTAAAAATAGATAATGTTGCCATCCAGCTGTCTTTGAAGTCTTATGAATTGCTGCCCCATACCTCATGGAGATTTCTCAGTTTAAGGTTTGATTTTCTAATAATAGGCTCTGTAAGGTATTATTTATCTTTTCAGGAACAATTTTATATTAACTTTATATAAGTATATCCAATGTTTCTCATCTAATGTAGAGCCAGTTATCATTGGCTCTAGCAAATATTTATTTAAGGTACTAAGGTGGTAGAGTCTCGGAAGGGGAGACTCCCATCACTTCCTGAGTTCTGAATGCTTTGAGAAGTAAACAAATCATGGCACATGAAAAATAATTTTATTACTGATAAAAGTTGGTAAACATAAAGTGTGAAAGCCAAATGGACCAGATGTGCGTCCATTTGTCTGATGGCTGTCTCCACCCAGTTATGCTAACTGACCAGGGCTGGCCTCCCCATCTATTCCCACCCCTCTGTAGGGGCAGGAACTGCTCAAGGAAAGCAAAACAACAATTTTGTTCTCTGTGGCAACCTGAGTCCAAAGAGGAAAAGCTTGGAGTCAGTCCACATTCCCTTCCACAATGTGAGTAAAAGAAAGCAGAGAGGCCAGGATTTACAACCAGTTGAGTTCCCTCTGCTTAGAAATAATCTTCAGAAGTGAGGAAAAATATTCAACCCTAAATGTGGCAGAAAAGAATTTTCAGTGCAGTGAAAAATACCAGAAAATATACCAATGCTAAATAGTATATACTACATGTTAAAAACTGTTCTAAGAGACTTACTTGTGTTAACTTGTTAACTCTCACAGTAACCCTATGAAGTAGAAACTTTTCTTAATCCCACTTTACAGATTTGGAAAGGGAGACACACACAAGTTAGATAACTTTTTAAAGGTAATACATCTCATAAATGGAAGAGCTGGGGTTCAAATTTAAGCAGTCTTGACCTACAATTTGTGAACTTCAACACTACACATTATATTCATTCTTTAACAACACACAAGACTTAAAAGAATTCAGAGTAGGCAAAAATTACTTCTACTTGGATTTTCTTCATGGAAAAGGCAGCAGAGAATGGTAAGATTCCTATAAGTAGAATATTTCTATGAGGGGGAAACAACTTTTAAAACTTGGTGGCAATGGAATATCCTGTGGTAAATTCAGAAGGCAGTGAGTAGGTCAACTTGATTTGAGCTGAAATCCTGAATATTACGTTAGTGGAAAGTTAGGTTTAAGAGTTTTAGTTGGGCCATATTCTATTCAGGGTCATGGATGCTAAATCAGGAGTTGGGTTCTATTCCATAGGATATGTCTATTCCAAAGAGTTTTTGATGGGCCATGCCAGTAACCTAGAAACATTATTCTTGTGGAAGATATACAAGCAAAAAATGGAAGAACTGAACATAGTTATCATAATCCAGAGCCTGTGATCTTAACCTTTATGTTATCAAATATGATATTAGAAGAAGAGAGTATGGGAAAACATCAGACTATCAATATTTATGAAGAAATAAGTGGAATTTTTCCAGAATTGGTGAAGGATATGAATCCTCAAATGGTAAGAGCATTTTGAGTATCAAATAGTTTGAATAAAAATAAATCCATCTCCACACATTTGGTGTTAAAATAATATAACGTTGAGGAAAAATATTTAAAATTATTAGAGAAGAAAGAAAGATTATATTCAAAGATAATAATGGGTCATTTGGAAGACATTTGAGAAGCAAAAATGGGTGCCACAAGGTAATGGAGTAGTATCTTAGATTGCTAAGGGAAATATAAATATATATCTAGAAATATATACTCAAACTATATACTTTGAGTATAAAATGGAGATATTTCAGATATAGTAAGACTAAGAGATTTTACCAGTGGAAGAATTGCTACAGATGTTCTTTAGTAACAATTAAGAATAGGTATGGAACTCTAGACAAAAACAGTGAAATCAGAAATTGACAACATTTTAATAAATTGAGGACTATTAACATTTTAATATAAATGTTGGCGTTTAAAAGGTAAAATTGATTAAAATTTTGATTAATACTAGTAAATGGGAATGAGCTAAATGAAAACTCAAGCATAATAAGTTCCATATTATATTTTATAAGAGAGTGGAAGGGCAAAATAATTTTAGATTTTGTGTAAAAATTTTTACATATGAGTGTATGTCAAACATTTAACACTAACAATTAAACAATAGAAATGTAATCTCTAGGTTCTGAACCAGGGGAGGAAAAAGGAATCAATAAAAAACTTACCAAAAAAGAAAAAATAGTCATTATAAGTTCAAATACACCATAATCACAATAAATCAAAAGGAGCCAAACTCAGTATTTAAAAGAATGAATATTTGCTGAGCTGTTAAAAAGTACTTAAAACAACAAATCTAGCTCTATGCTCTTGAAAGAGACACACCTAAAACAGAACTACATAAAATATTTGAAATTAAAGAAATAGAAGTAGTCATAACAGGCAAATTCTACTAAAAGGTAAGCTACCATAGCAGTTATTAATATCACACTAAAGGACTTTAAGGTGAAATGAATTAATTGGGATGAAGGAAGAAAATACCAAGCAGATAGAAATATCATGAACTTATATATATCCGATAATGCATCATCAAAATGAGCAAGCCAAAATCTGTCAGAATTAGGAGGAAAAAATAGAACTACAATGTCCTTAGATGGGCTAAAAATTGAATTTATATGTATACATGTATATTTTATTTATTTATTTATTTATTTATTTATTTTCCCAAGAACTTGTTGAATATTATGGTCATTTACTCAGCTGTTAACATGCCACCAGCCTTCAGTCAGTGCTCATTTGGATTATCTGACAAAGTTACTTTAAGCTTCAATCCTGATCAGCCTTCAGAGAATGACGGGGTTTGTGTTATCCAAGAAGGCTGCAACCGATCCCCCCCCCCCACACACACACATACCCTCCGTGGTCTTCTTACAGCATGACGTTGACACTCTTCCCACAGAGAAGTCGGGGCCTTATTTCTTCCCCTGTAAGGATAAGAATGTGACTGTAGTAGAAGTGACCCTCTCTGATGCTATGTGATTTCTGAGGCTAGGTCATAAAGGACAATACAGCTTCTGTCTGGTTCTCTTAGATGCTTGCTCTTAGAACCCAGAAACCATGCTAGGAAGCCCAGATCATACACAGATGCCATCTGTAGCTGTTCTCCCTGACAGCCCCAGTTGAGGTCCCAGACTGGTGAGTGAGATAGCTTCTCTTGAAATAGCTCTAGGCCCAGTCATTGTCAGACTGCAAATGGGTGCAAGAACCAGAAACCCCTCACTGAGCCTAATCAGCTCCCCAAACTATGTATAAAATATATAACAAAATGATTGTCGGTGTTTCACTTACTGAGTTCGGGGACTATTTGTTATACAGGAATAGAAAACTGGAATATCATGGTGCTAGTTTTGTCTTGAAATTCCTTGTTTTTCCTTTTGGTTACAATTCTGGAGGGTATCTGCTTGTTTCCTTGTACAAAAAGTGTCCAGTTGCCTTAGATGCTTCACATCAGATCCTGCTACAGGTTCTTACATACTGGTTAAAATTTGCTTTGTAATACTAATTGCCTGTATCTTACTATTCTTTTTCTTCTCCTTCATACTATTAATATTATTTTGAGATTGATACCAACATGAAGCCACTAGCTAAGTGGTTCCCTGCTGGGAAAAATTTCAAGATGTGATCAAGTAGTTTGCTCTGTATTAATTTTATGTCAACACATCAGAAACTAAAGTATTTGACATTTTTGTTTGTTTGGTTTGGTTTTTTTTTTTTTCCAGTTATATTGAGACATAATTGACACATAGCACTGTATAAGTTTAAGGTGCATAGCATAATGACTTGACATATATACATTACAAAATGATTACCACAATAGTTTTAACATTCATCACCTCATAGGTATTTGTAATTGCTGTCACATGATTATAATAATCCTGAAGATCTGTGGCATGAGTTGGAGTCATAATGTTAAAATTTCTCTTTCCCACCAAAGTTTAACCAATATCCAGATGTATGAATTTGGGAGGGTTTTCACAACACATAGAAATGTGATGGAAAATTGACCTATGTTTTCAAAGGGGAAACCAGGAAAATGAGAGATGCTGTCCGTTTTTTCAGCTTTTTCTCCTAAGTGTTGTGAATAACTAATCATCGTTGGCATCCAATGAGAATAAAGGTAATTAAATCTTCAAAGTAGAACTATGAGCCTTCTCCTCCCAAAGTTACAAGTTAGTATCAAATGGTAAAAGTGAATATTAAATGTGATGACGTGAAAGAAAATAATGTGATCTGTTGGTTTACAATAATTTTTAGGTGGCAATTTTATCTTGTTTTTTTGTCCATATGGGAAGACTGCACTCGTTCCCCTTTTTCTTTCTTTTAGGCTTTCTGTCTGTGGGTGTTACATATTTTTCCCTACTTCAACTAACCATGTCTGAGCAGGACAGATGACTTTCAAAAGTAAATATGACTAAAGCTGAACAAATCAGGTAATTATAATAAAAACATAGCTTGACAAGCAACCTCTGGACAGAATTACAGTTCTGTATACATACTACACATTCAATTAAAGTGATTGGGAATGAGGAAACTAATGCCTTTACCTAAGATCTTTAAGGTGCCAACATTCTACCTTCTGCCATGGATTAGAGAAGAGAATAGGAGAAAAGGAAAATGTCTAACGATTTTATGCAGGGTCGCTGCCCCTTAAATGTGGAATGTCATTATCTTTAGAATCTGAATGTGTCCTTCAATTTTGAAGGAATTTTTATTGTGTCATATTCTAAATTATATGTTCATATTAAAGAGTATGTGATAATGATCTATAATTACATTAGAATTCTTATTTTATGCATTTGTGACTGCCTTATTATACAGATTTTGTACCATATTTGTAGAGATATAATCACACATTCCGCTATTTTGACCCATGGCAAATAGGTAGATAGATAGCTGACTGTCAGAATGAAATCTGCATGCAAGCACCAAAGAAAATGTAAATCACCTTTTTTTAAGTATTCAATAATAATATAATAATATCTTAGTTAATAAACCAATTAAAATCAACCTTATAATTTATTCTGCCAAACTCAATTTATTATTTTTATTTTTCCTCTTCTCCATGAACATGCACAGTGGAAAATATATAGTTTATTTAAATTTCGTTTAGACAATTTGAGATTGTATCAACACAAGAGAGTATATTCAAACCACCTAATTTAATTTTCTTAATCCAACATTTCCAAAAACAACATTTTGTAGCTGTGTTTGAAAAAAATTTTTCTTCATTTTTTTTTTTCTGTATTCTGTTGTTACAGCTTTGCATTGTTCAAAGTCACTGCAGATTCCTAAATAGTCAGAATATGCTGATAAAAATACAGTCATGGGGTCCTTCCTTTCAAGAATAGGTTGACCAGATTGAGGTCGTGGTGATGTACAGCAAGCCTTTTCATGATGGACCAATATGAACATTTATTGTATTGTCTTAAATATAAATAAAGAAATTAGTCAAGTATATAAGTGAACTATCTCAAGATTCACTTTTTAGAAGACAAAAGTGATCATTACTGTATTATCAAATTTGCTGGAGAATTGGAGAAATGCCAGTAAAGCCTAAAACTTTATTTTCAAAATTTTCAGAATTGATACCAATGTCTGAAATTCTAGGTTCTGTCCTTTGAGAGTAACAGTCTTTTCAGCACCCTTTTCTCTTAATTTGAATGTCTTTAGTAAATAAGTTCCTATGGGTCTGGTTTTACACAACCAATAACATTTGCTAGTGGTTTTTATTTATTTTCTGGTTGCTTCATAAAACATATCACATCTCACCAATTTGACTTTTAGTGTTTCTAAGTAAAGTCCATATCTTTTCTTTCATAGTCTTCATGTTTCCAGTAGGACATAGACAGTCAGGATTCTGGACCCATATCTGTTTTTATCTTTATTGCTTCTGTTATCCTGAGCTAGTCATGATATTGCTCTGACTTGAGAGGCCTCATTGCTATAATGCAGGTAATACTTCCTGATGACCCATCTTACAGTTTGTTTTTTTTTAAATTAATTGAATGAGGCAATGTATGTGAAACTGTAAAGTCCCATGAAACTCTATGATGTCCATGGTGTGCTGCTGTGCACATTTAATAAGTGCTCGACATAGCTATGCCTGCCTCATGAAAGGGATATATGTTAATGCTTAATTTGAACTTTAATTTCACCAACAGGGGCTGTTAAAAAAATTCTCCCACTAACGAGTTATGTGACCTTAGATAAGTCCTTTCCCTTCTCAGTTACATTTATAAAATGGAGCTGAAAAAATTCAATTATACTTCAGTTATCAATGTAAATATCAAATGTAATGTAAATATCAAAATAAATTATGTGATGGCATGTATTCATTTTTATATATCAGTATATAATTACAGGATATTAAGTTACATTTTTCAACATTTTATCATGAAAATTTTTTTAAATATAGCAAATGCTATACACACACCATCTACTTAATATTTTACTATACTTCCTTTATCACATATGTATCTTTCATCAATCCATCAAGACTTCATTCTAATAAAAATGTAAAATTTTAGATCTGGAAATACCTTAAATATTATATAATGCAGCCTCTTCCTTTTATGGGTTGTGGAACTAAAGGCCATAGGGTAGAAGTAACCTGCAAAGTATAAGCTGTTCATAGTTGAAAACTACTTTTTGGGAATGACTTTGTTGTTTTTTTAAACAGATGTTCAAGCTTCAGCCACATGACCAAAAATCATTGTAAGTAAAAACAAGCAGGGTTATTTTTTTCCCCATATCTACACTACATATTGGATTTTCTATATGGAGAGCTGTATGTAAAAGTTCAAAACACATTCCTGCATCCCACCAAGCATTTTCTACGAGTGCTTGATTTCAGTGACAATCTACTTCTCCTAACCCTTCCCATCATGTAGTTAGGCATTAGCATGTGAAAAATTGCATCTGTCAGAAAAGTAAAAATAATTATGCCCACCTTGGTCTTTTCTACTTAATAATTTGGGCCATGGATTGGTAACATTTGTTTTGCCTACTGTGCAGTCATAAATTACTTTTATAGATCAAGAGAATTTGAACTTTCAAAACTGCTGTTTTAGCTTAAAATATTATGATTTAGATATTCTATTTATATAAGAGGAAACTAGTGACAACTATACTAAGCAATTTGTTTTATTCCTCGTTCAGAATTTTGCCTTAGCATATGGTTTCTTATCTCAAAATAGTAGTATATCTACAGTGAAGAGTTTGGCTATATATGGCATTTAAATAATCATAAAAGAAATAATCCAGGACTTTCATGGTAATGTAAATGGCCTACAATCTCATCAAATTACCACTCAGATCACTTAATGTATGTGGATTTCAAGAGACTCATTCAGAATCTTTAAATCACATTCAGTTCTGCATTATGATATTTGGAAAGTTGAAAAATCATGTTGTTTTCCCTTACACTAAAAAGACGCTAATACGTTTTCAAATATCAGTTTAAAGGTGACATGACATAAACATTCTAGATTACTATTATTTTTTCCAGGTTATTGAGCTAAGAAGAAACAGAAATCCATATAAACGTGAAAAGAATGTCTAACTTTAAACTGCTATACTTTGTTTATTATTTAATAATTTAAAATTTGGTAGTGTTCCAAAACCAGACAAAGATGTCACAAAGAAAGAAAACTACAGGCCAATATCACTGATGAACATAGGTGCAAAAATCCTCAACAAAATACTAGCAAACAGAATCCAACAGCACATTAAAAGGATCATACACCATGATCAAGTGGGGTTTATCCCAGGAATGCAAGGATTCTTCAATATACGGAAACCAATCAATGTGATAAACCATATTAACAAATTGAAGGAGAAAAACCATATGATCATCTCAATAGATGCAGAAAAAGCTTTTGACAAAATTTGACACCCATTTATGATAAAAAAAAACTTCCAGAAAGTAGGCATAGAGGGAACTTACCTCAACATAATAAAGGCCATATATGACCGACCCACAGCCGACATCATTCTCAATGGTGAAAAACAGAAACCATTTCCTCTAAGTTCAGGAACAAGACAAGGTTGTCCACTCTCACCACTATTATTCAACATAGTTTTGGAAGTTTTAGCCACAGCAATCAGAGAAGAAAAACAAATAAAAGGAATCTAAATTGGAAAAGAAGAAGTAAAGCTGTCACTATTTGCAGACGACATGATACTATACATAGAGAATCCTAAAGATGCCAACAGAAAACTACTAGAGCTAATAAATGAATTTGGTAAAATAGCAGGATACAAAACTAATGCACAGAAATCTCTTGCATTCCTATACACTAAAGATGAAAAATCTGAAAGAGAAATTAAGGAAACACTCCCATTTACCATTGCAACAAAAAGAATAAAATATCTAGGAATAAACCTACCTAAGGAGACAAAAGACCTGTATGCAGAAAACTATAAGACACTGATGAAAGAAATTAAAGATGATACAAACAGATGGAGAGATACACCATGTTCTTGGATTGGAAGAATCAACATTGTGAAAATGACTGTACCACCCAAAGCAATCTACAGATTCAGTACAATCCCTATGAAACTACCAATGGCATTTTTCACATAACCAGAACAAAAAATTTCACAATTTGTATGGAAACACAAAAGGCCCTGAATAGCCAAAGCAATCTTGAGAAAGAAAAACGGAGCTGGAGGAATTAGGCTTCCAGACTTCAGACTATACTACAAAGCTACAGTAATCAAGACTGTATGGTACTGCCACAAAAACAGAAATTTAGATCAATGGAACAGGATAGAAAACCCAGAGATAAACCCATGCACCTATGGTCACCTTATTTTTGGTAAAGGAGGCAAGAATATACAATGGAGAAAAGACAGCCTCTTCAGTAAATAGTGCTGGGAAAAGCGGACAGCTACATGTAAAAATATGAAATTAGAACACTCCCTGACACCATACACAAAAATAAACTCAAAATGGATTAAAAGACCTAAATGTAAGACCAGACACTATAAAACTCTTAGAGGAAAATATAGGCAGAACACTCTATGACATAAATCTCTGCAAGATCCTTTTTGACCCACCTCCTAGAGAAATGGAAATAAAAACAAAAATAAACAAATGGGGCCTAATGAAACTTCAAAGCTTTTGCACAGCAAAGGAAACCATACAAGACGAAAAGACAACCCTCAGAATGGGAGGAAATATTTGCAAATGAAGCAACTGACAAAGGATTAATCTCCAAAATTTACAAGCAGCTCATGCAGCTCAATATCAAAAAAACAAACAGCCCAGTTCCAAAATAGGCAGAAGACCTAAATAGACATTACTCCAAAGAATATCTACAGATTGCCAACAAACACAAGAAAGGATGCTTAACATCACTCATCATCAGAGAAATGCAAATCAAAACTTCAATGAGGTATCACCTCATACAAGTCAGAATGGCCATCATTAAAAATATCTACAAACAGTAAATGCTGGAGAGGGTGTGGAGAAAAGGAAATCCTCTTGCACTGTTGGTGGGAATGTAAATTGATACGGCCACTGTGGAGAACAGTATGGAGGTTCCTTAAAAAACTAAAAATAGGACTAGCATATGACCCACCAATCCCACTACTGGGCATATACCCTGAGAAAACCATAATTCAAAAAGAGTCATGTACCACAGTGTTTATTGCAGCTCTATTTACAATAGCCGGGACATGTAAGCAACCTAAGTTTCTTTATGTCCATATGAATGGATAAGATGTGGCACATATATACAATGGAATATTACTCAGCCATAAAAGAAATGAAATTGAGTGATTTGTAGTGAGGTGGATGGACCTAGAGTCTGTCATACAGAGTGAAGTAAGAAAGAGAAAAACAAATACCGTAAGCTAACATATATATGGAATAAAAAAAAAATGGTTCTGAAGAACCTAGGGGCAGGACAGGAATAAAGATGCAGATGTAGAGAATGGACTTGAGGATACAGGGAGGGGGAAGGGTAAACTGGGATGAAGTGAGAGAGTGACATGGACGTATCTACACTACAAAACGTAAAATAGACAGCTAGTGGGAAGCAGCCGCATAGCACAGGGAGATCAGCTCGGTGCTTTGTGACCACCTAGAGGGGTGGGATAGGGAGGGTGGGAGGGAGATACAAGAGGGAGGAGATATGGGGATATATGTATACGTATAGCTGATTCACTTTGTTACAAAGCAGAAACTGACACACCACTGTAAAGCAATTATCCTCCAATAAAGATGTTTAAAAAAAAAAAAAGGAAAAGTAACAACATAAAAATATGGTAGTGTTTTTTTGGTTTTGTTTTTTTTTTCTTTTTTTGCGATATGCGGGCCACTCACTGTTGTGGCCTCTCCCGTTGTGGAGCACAGACTCCGGACGCGCAGGCTCAGCGGTTATGGCTCACGGGCCCAGCCACTCCACGGCATGTGGGCTCTTCCCGGACCGGGGCACAAACCCGTGTCCCCTGCATTGGCAGGTGGACTCTCAACCACTGTACCACCAGGGAAGCCCGGTAGTGTTTTAATTTAGTTTTTTTTAACCATTTCAGGCTGTAATATTTAATACCTGGTTCACTACTATGGAGTTCAGCTCCCTTATATAAAACAACTTTATATGATAGATACATAGTCATTCTTACACATGCACTTACTGTTCCAATTTAAATGTCTTAAGTATAAAGGACTTACTTGAAATTTTGTTGCTTTTATATTTTCTCATCTGATAAATGTGATAAGATAATTTGTCAGGATACTTTATAATTCGTCAAAATAGCAAAAATCATCTTTCTCATAGATCCCAAATATTCCCACAAAGTAAGCAAATGCTGTGTATTATTGATTTCATTTTGCTGTTGGGGAAATCAAGGCATTAGCATAGGTCAAGGAGTACTTGACCATAGATTTAAAATTACTTATGAAATGCATAGGAAATCATTTGAGAGCGCCGATTTTCCAACATTCAGAGTATTGTTCCATTATGTTTCAACACATTCATTATAAAGCTAACCAATTCCATGTGTTTTGGAAGCACCATTCAGGAAAAGCAGCACAATCTTTTATGACAAGAGAAAATCTGTATATCTCCTAAGCCCGTAGCATTGTGTTTATCTTACAAAATAAAAAGCAAGTGATAAATGATTATTGAGTCACCAAATGTGAAGCAATGAATGAATAACAGAAGGTAAGAACAAATGAGTGAAAAGACAATCTGAGTATATCCATATTCAGAGCACTCAGACATGGATTCAGAAGGGATGCATTGTTTTGAATCTATAACAGTTTTTTTTCCATTCTTTTTACTGTATTTACATTAATGGTGACCATGCTTGAAAGAGAAAGCAATACTGACAGTCCTTACGTCATACTTTCTGGTCCTACTTATGGGAAATCCTCAACTGTGACCATAGCAGGGTCTGAAAGGAAAAGAGTGATGGAAAGAAAAAAAAAAAAAAAAGGGAAATTCTGGCACGGTGCCAACTGAATCCCATTTCTAACCTTGTCATCTGAAAGCTGGATAATCTGTATTTCTTCAGGCACCACATCCTTCAGTAGGGTTAATGATGAGAAATGACATGGAGAAAATAAAGTTTCCAAGAACAGTACCTTGGCTTAGTTATCTGAAGGAAAAAAAAAAAAAAAACCCCGTGTCAGAGCCCCGCCACTCCAAAATAACGTAAGAACTTTCTAAGACTGGAGCAGCATCTAGGGAAGGAAAACTCTCTAACTTCCATTATAAGTCGATTTCCTTGTTTGTTAGTACATAGTGGTTTTCTTCTTCTGACTTTGTGATGGCAGACGTCTGGGCACAGGCCAATAAAAGCATCTATGGCTAAGATCTTGTAATACAGTTTCCTTGGGAAATAATATTTATTCATGTAGAATTTGCTTATTCTGTTTGGTTCCATGCAATGGAAACAAAAACATTATTGTTAATCTGTTTGCATTTCTACTCTGGTCCACAGTTCTAAGAAATATATCTCAGAAGTCTTTGAATACAGTAGCTATTAATCAGTCTTAAGCTTTCATATTTATCCTAATTCAGAGCACTCATTTCACAAAATAGTTTGTGCCTGCCCCACACCACTGATGATCAACTTAACTTTCCAATTGTCTTTCAAGTTTGCTTGCTTTTTCAATGTATTATGGTACATCACCTTTGGAAGTTTGACAGAATGCTGTTTATTTGTCTCATGCTGGGGTGCCTTACTCTTCTGTTGGTTTATGTGATGTCATCGGCAGGGTGCATGCTGGAATGTCATATCAGATGGAAAAAGGGGGATCTAGACTTAACTGAAAGAATCTGAAAGCAAAACATAGGAGCTAACCTTCCCTCTTACAGCCTTTATCTGGGACAGTCAGCATGAAATTAAGTTATGACCTATATAGTTTGTACTGTATCTCAGGATGCAAACTTTGATCAAATATTTTTCTTCTGTGTAATGAAGACTAGCTCTCTGCAAGGAATTTTACCTACCTTTTAGAAAGCCAGACAGTTTTTCCCACCTTTTAGAAAAAATACTTCTAGTTTATTTGAGAGAAATAAAAGACTTCATCTTTTTTCCCTCTTCCCTCAATAAATTCAGCTCCTTACAAAACAGTTGCTCTTTATGTTACTATTTTTAGTATTCAAGTGAAGAAAAGAGAATATACAGTGTTCCTTAAGTGGCCATAGTAAATTAGAACATTTAAAATGCTAGTTTGAGTGAGATTTGTGTTTCAGTATTTAGACTGTTATAATGAAGCTAGAGCTGTCCCAGTAAGAAGGGGCAGGGTACCTCCTGGAGAGGTCCACTTGCTCAGTGGAGGAATGTAGTCCTTCTCCCACCTAGATCCCTGACTTCAATAAAATTATAGTGGTTTTTGCTCATTTGTTTGTTTGCTTGCTTGCTTTAGAGTTTGGGAGGGATTCCGGAGTCCAATTACCCCAATTCTCTCACAATACACGCGGCAAAATTGAACTCTAGAAAGCAAGATTGCTCAGGATCTCACAGGTGCTGACTGTCCTCTATTTTACCACCAGTTGATTCTTATAAAACTCTGAGTCATAGGTGCTCTATGAGTGTAGGAGAGGTGGTTTATTTAAATGTTTGACCAAAATGACCTTTCTTCTAATGCATAAAGGCCATCCAGTAATTAAGCACAGCTAGAGAATGTTAAACCCCCAACCAGTGGAACAAAGGCTCTTTGCTTCGGAGCTATGTAATGATGACCTCTGTTGTCCCTGAAGTTCCTGTGTCTAATAGGGTGCTGCTGTGATCACAGCCCACGTTGGGAATAATAATTCTGGTGAGTCTAATTCTAAATGTCCAGGGGACCCTTGGGGACCTGGAAATGGAAAAGCAATAGGAATATGTAAGGTGCCTGCTGGATGATTATCTCATCAATATCGGAGCAATTTGTGCAATTCCCAGAACAATTGTGGTTTGATAGAAATGTTTCTCAATACTTTAAGCCCTGCCTGCTCTCTTTCAAATACATAGAATTCTTACCTTTTTCTTCTTTTCGAAGTATGTATCCAGTAGGACACATACTCCCACATTCCCAATGATTATGACTCACCAATATAGGTATTCCAACATCTATCTCCTCAAATCACTTCTGGTCAGGAAGATTTTTATAAGGGTTTACTTCTATAATTGATATTCACATACTATTATTTTTTAAGATATAATACTTAACATGATTTTTCAAAGTACTCTTAAGCCTAGATTCCAGTTAACCCCAGGTTTGCACTGATGGTTAAGAATTCACAAATTTGAATTTGTATCATCTTCAGAAACCTTGGTTTCTTCTTATTCACTTGTGATTTGTTGGGAAAGGTGAGATGGGTTCCCAGCTTCTGGGTGATTTTAAGACATATGCTGCATTACCCATGCTACTGAGCTATTCACAGGCTTATTGTTAAAATACTCATCTGGGCAAATAGATGTGAAAACAGAAACTCCTGTTAAGTTAGGTGAAAGAAACTTGCCAAAGATGACAAGTTTCTTTTTTTCCTTTTGCCTCCTTCCTGCATAATCATCCTTTCCCACAAACTCGCAGTTCCGCAGAGTCCTTTTACTAGAATAATCCAGCCCTTCCCAGAATGTGCTGCATTTAACACATTAATATTGTTCCCAAGAAAAAGGGTTCCATGATTAATAACAACAAAGAGCTTGATTAACAACTGAATCTCGATAAAATAAGCAGGTTTATTCACTTCGGGTTTTCTCCATGGGTTTAGTCAGTTTTCCTTTGTTGCAACTCTGCATGGGGTGACCATGAGGAGACGGATAATCCACGCAAAATTTTTCTAGTTTAATTGGGCACAGAACGTTTTTTAAAAACTATATCTTAGAGATGCAGTATTTTGTAGAATAATTTTGAAAAGACCTTGACCAACCCCTTCCTAACCCTACATCCTATTTAATTTCTTCTATGAATGCCTTATGTGTGTGCTATTTAATTTTTTTTCTCTTCATATTCAGTAGATTCTCCTAAGTGTGACTATCTGGCACTCATTTTTACATACCTCTGGAATAATAAGTGGTGATTGATGGCTCAGAATTCTAAATGGTGTAGAAGAACAAGATATATCCACAGTTGACCATCTCTCAAGCAGTTTTATAAAAAATCTTAAAAGTCAGATAGTGTAGTTCTAATTTTATTCTTCATTTTCTAGATTCTCTGGCTATTCCAGGTCTTTTGCATTTCCATATCTATTTTAAAATTAATTCATCAGTTTCTACCAAAAAACTCTTCTGAAGGTAACAAAAAAAAGTTATGATGAGGATTTCATTGAATTTATAGATCAACTACAATAAAATTGGCATGTTAATAATATTAATATTTCTAGTCCATGAACATCATGCTTCTCTCCATTTGTTTCTTACATTTTTTCTTTGCAATATTTATAGCTCCCATTGAGAGAACTTGCATATGCTTTGTGATCATTATTCCTAAGTATTATATGAATTTGACCTATTGTAAATATATTTTTAAAATTTTTATTTTCAAAATATTTGCTGCTAGTACGTATCAGTATAATGTATTTTTACTTATTAACCTTATACCCTGTGAATATACTAAATTTATTAATTAGTTTTTAAAGCTATTCTATAAATTCCTTAGAATTTTCTACATAAACAATCATGCCATCTGCAAGTAGAGTTTCTATTTCTTCCTCTATCATCTTTATGTCTTCAGCTTATTTATTTAGTTATTACAGTGACTAGCATACTTAGTTAAATGTTGAATAAAAACGGTGAAAGTGTTCATTTTTTCCTCATTCCCAAGCTTACAGGAAATTTGTGCAATAATTCACTACTGAGTGAAATGTTACCTGGAGGTTTTTTACAGATGCTTTTTATCAAATTGAGGAAACCCCCTGTTATTCCTACTTTACAGAGAGTTTTTGACATGATTGGGAATTGACTTTTGTCAAATTTTTAATATATTTATTGAAATAATCATGATTATTCTTTATTCTGATAATGTGGATTATATTGATTAATTTTGAATGTTCAATCAATCCAGCATTTCTGAAGTAAATTCTACTTGGTCATGATGTATCATCATAAATGGATTCTATTTGCTAATATTTCATTCAGGGCTGAATTCCTGAGAGTTATTGGCCTATAATTTTCTTTCCTTGTAATGTCTTTTTCAAGTTTTGGTAATTAATTTCTTTTTCACAAAAGCAGTCGAGAAATAATCGATATTTTTCCGTTGTTTGAAATAGTTTAAGATCGGTACCCTTTTAATGTTCGGTAGACTTCACCAGTGAAAGTATTAGGCCCTCTGTGGTGTACATGCATGTGTGTGTGTGTGTGTGTGTGTGTGTGTGTGTGTGTGTAGATTTCATTAAGTTCATAAAATTACTTTATAATTATTTAATATTATTTAAAAGTTATAATTGTTACACTATAATTATTTATAATTATTTTATAATTACATATAAATTTTAATTACTTACAATGTGTATAAGGATCTGTAGTGCAAAATCCCTCTTTCATACCTGGTGTTGGTAATTCATTCCCTCTTCTTTTTATTTCTTGAACAATCTACTAGGAATTTATCACTTTTGTTGATTTTTTTAAAGCACCACTTTTATCTTTGTTAGTTTTATCCTTGTTCTCTTTTAAATTTATTGAATTCTGCTCTTACATATATTACTTAGGATTTACTTTGCTCTTCTTTTTCTAGCTACTTAAGATGACCCTTATGCCATGGATTTTTAGCTTTTCTTCTTTTCTGTTAAAAGAGTGTCAAGCTATGAATTTTCTTCTAAACGTGTTGAACTGTATCCTATAAAGTTTGATACGTTATGTTTTCCATGCCATTTAATTAAAAATTGTTCTAATTACTTTGTGATTTTGTCTTTGTGAATTATTGAGAATTGTGCTGTTTAATTTCTAAATATCTGAGATTTGCTAGATATCTTTTTGTTATTGATTTTAGTTTAATTTCATTGATGGCAGAAAACATACTTTCTGTGATTTCAGTTGTTTTGATAACATCCAGGCTTGTTTTACGGTCCAGTATATGATCTATCTCAGTGAATGGAAAGTCAAGGCTGTTCCTCTAGTTCAGATCATCTTTGTCTTTATTAATTTTTCTTTGATTTAATTATTCTATCAACTGCTGAGAAACTGGTGCACACACCTTTAATTCATTGACTAAGAGAAAATAAGTCTTCATTTTTGTGCTTAAATATATCAATATTTGCCTTTCTAGATTTTATAGTGTAGCATCAAAAATGGAAAGATATTAAGAACAGTCATTAATTTATTTGTTCACTTAAAAATGTATATCAAAATATATTTTGCTTTTTTTTTTTTTACTGGGAGGTACTTTGTGGTATTTATTGAGCACTCAGACTATTTTAGGCAACATTTTATATTATAGTGATGAAAAGAGAAAGATGAAAGCTGCAATGATACTAACCTTTCAATAAACATCTTGCATTGTGCGTGGTTCACCGCTTTATCATCTATCTGTCTATATCTATCTATCTGTCTATATCTGTCTATCTATCTGTATCTGCACACTATTCTATATATACTCTACCTTCCTCATACTCACAACCCTCAAGGTAGGTATTATTTTCACCCAAACTTTAGATGAGAAAACTGACATAAAGAAGCTCATAAACTAGGTGAAGACCACAGGACTAGAAGTTGCAGTACTGAGATTTAAACCGCAAAATCCGTAATTTTGATGTTTGATGAATCTAAATTTATAATTTATCTCATAAAACTGAGATATCTATTTTAAATCTCTGATCTTAACTCTAATAGAGGCCTTTTCACATGGGTTTGTCACAAGATCTTTTCTATGTTATGCTGCTTAAAAGTGAAAATTACTCTTTAATGTGCAAAGGAATTAAAGGGAAATATAAGGCATCCTGGACTGTTTTTAAACAAAGTGATGAAAACACTTGTATCCACCTTTTTTACTAACCATGTTATATGGTATTTATGTGATTATGTTTCATAAAGATGAATTGTATCATAATATGACATAGTTAAGTTCATAATAATGAAATCTCTTATAATAGATACTATGTTGTGTGTGCGTGTGTGTGTGTGTGTGTGTGTGTGAGAGAGAGAGAGAGAGAGAGAGAGAGTGAAAGAGGGAGGAGAGGGGAGAGAACAGGCCTTGGAAATTCCACTACAGGTGTATAAAATTCCTAAATTTTGTTTTTTAATATTCCTGTTATATTCTGTTATAGTAATTCATATAGGTTGTTTTGCTGAGCCCATAGGTCATATGCTAAGTACATAATATGCCTAGTATATATCTAGGTTCCATTTTTTATAAAACTAAGGAAACTTCTATTGAAAACAGATCTTTGTAATAAAATATATAAATTTTAAGTAGTTAACTTTTAAACTTACCTAAACATAGCCAAGAAAAATAACTGGTTTAGTGACAGGTACTGGGAAAGCCAGCTAGTTTTTAAATCTCTCTTATTCCCCCACATAATATATCTGATCTTATCTCAACTAGAGGAAAATATATAAATCTTAAAAAAAGATTCTCCACTTAACATTTCCTTTGCGATTAGGAAAGGGAGTGTAATTAAAACAGTATAATCATTTGAAATGGGGAATTCTGTAATGCATTGTTCCTGTGTTAAGGACATAAAACTGGCTAAAAATTTCATGGCAAATAAGTACTTAAAACCTAGCAAAGTTTATGGGAACATAAATTATAATTCAATTTTGTCTAGTCCTAATTTATTTTCTTCGAAATACATTAAAGAAAATGAATTTTAGGAGTAGTTACTCTTCCAAAAAATAATTCAAAAACAAAATGAGAACCAATTTCAGAAACTTGAAGATACATTAGATGAGTTTCTGATTACTTGCTAATAATAAAATTAACCAAGAGCAACCATTTACAGTTTCTAGATTCTGTTCGAGATCTTGTAAACCTAAAACTAGAATAGAACTTGGGTGGCATGGACCAAAATCACATTCAGTTCTGAAAGGCAATTATAATAGAAAATCATAAACTTTTCTGACTTTTTAGTTTCCTTCCTGTTGAATTTGTGTGTCTTCCATGAAGTATGTCCGTAGTTGAAAGAACTCATCCTAGGGATTTCAAAGAGTTGTCACAAGTATTGATTACTTTAAAAGTATTGTTACTGTGAGATGACTGAAGCCCTTCCCTCTGAAAGAATTCCTGAATGGGACTAGGAAAGTGGTTTGTTCAATAATTCCATGGAGGGGAACTCCCTGGTGGTCCAGTGGCTAGGACCCTGCGCTTTCACTGCCGAGGGCCTGGGTTCAATCCCTGGTCAGGGAATTAAGACCCTGCAAGTCACTCAGTGCAGCCAAAAAAAAAAAAATAATAATAATTCCATGGAGAAACTTATGCTTTGGAAGGAAGTTGGGAGCATTCAGGGCTTGTTAGATTTGGGGTACACCATTCCTGGCAATTTAGGTCGTAAAATGTGTTAGGTATTATTAGACAGCCTATGCCATTCCTTAGATGTTTAACTTATTCTCAAAAGATAATTTTAAATATTAGTGTAACTTTTCTCCAGTGATTTTTAAGCTGTGTAAATCAACTCTGTAATAACAGTTGTTTTATGGTTTGTGCCAGTGATGGCTTTACTGCATCCCATCTGCAAATTCACCCTTCAGTACCAGCCCCATGACAACTACTGGACTCTTAAGTATTTCTCCCACACAGTGACCGCTGTGTAAAGCTTGGTCAGAAGAGGGCGCAGTAGGGACACGTAGGAGGGAGAGGGCTTTTTCTCCCTGTTCCAGTGGGCTTTATTTTGCTCTTTCCTGCTCCTGCTACATGTTTAGTCAGTAGGGCATGTGAGTGGAAACATCAGGTTGTGCACTGCCCCAGCTCTGAACCCAGAGGGGACTCCCTCAGTGACTTCACAACCTGGGCCGGAGCTTGAGGTGACCTTGCCTTGGGCCTTCCCAATGCAGATTCCACATACTCCAGACTCCTGCCTGCATCAGTACAGTGACTCCCAGCGAGAAACTGCCCACCAACCTTGAGAGCTGTATCAGCCAGGCTCACTCACCTGCTTTCCAGAGGTTTGTTTTCTGTGTCTCTCCCAGAGTAGATAACACATACTCCTGGTCTTAACACTCACAATAGCACCCCGACTCCCTTTCCATCCCTGCCCATGAGACTTAGCTTGCTTACACCCTGAAAGTTTCTCCTTGCTTAGACAGTGACCATGAACCAGCTCTGGCCTAGGAAAAAACAGTCAATTTCTCTGCCATACGGTGGACAGAAATCACACCTTCTCCAATGAGATCTGAACCTCTGCCTTGGGAAAGGGATCACTTCAAACTTTGTCCTTTCTTGAGTACTTTCACATCCCTAGGGAACCCTTCAGAGTTCTCTTTACACCTTTGTACTAACTCTTCTATCATAGTTCAATAATTCTTAATATTAAACTTCCTATTTTTAAATTACTGAGTGATATACTTTTTACAAATAAATTTATTTTATTTATTTATATTTGGCCACGTTGGGTCTTCATTGCCGCGCGCGGGCTTTCTCTAGTTGAGATGAGCAGGGGCTACTCTTCGTTGCAGTGCACAGGCTTCTTATTGCTGTGGCTTCTCTTGTTGCGGAGCACTGGCTCTAGGCACACAGGCTTCAGTAGTTGTGGCTCACGGGCTCTAGAGTGCAGGCTCAGTAGTTGTGGCACACGGGCTTAGTTGCTCCACGGCATGTGGGATCTTCCTGGACCAGGGCTCAAACCCATGTCCCCTGCATTGGCAGGCGGATTCTTAACCACTGCACCACCAGGGAAGTCCCTAAATTACTGAGTGATATATCTCTCCTGATTGGACCTTGAGTAATAAATGGTCTAAAAGATATCTAGCCCTTATTCCCTAAAGAGGCAACGTACCATAATGGATATATCTCCTATTTTCCCATCCACAATTCACATACTAGATGTATCACTTGCCAGTAGAATCACCTCTCATGAGCCTCTCATGAGCCTCTCATAGCCTCATCCTTACAACCCACAATGATGTGAAGACCCAATAATTTCATACATGTAGAATGCTAGTGCGGTGACTGTTACATAGTATGTACTAAATACATAGTAGATAACATATTAGCTAAGTGATTTCTTCAATTAGGATATATTTTCCAAAAATAAGTAAAGAAAAATAAGAATGTCATAGATTATTTTTGTCTTCCTTTATATAGATTTATAAGAGTAGAGAGAAAATATAATAATTATTCTAATAAATATAAAAATACTCATATATCTGAGTAGGGAGAAAAAATATTAGGTCTTTCTGATAGTAAGACTCAAGTTCATGAGAATGCTTTACTGTGGTTAGGGATGTAGCTCTTAGGTCCTGAAAGTCAAGACATGGTATGTATGACAGTTTTACTAGGAGAAGTATTTATGGAATCAAGATTGCTGAGATCAATATCCCTAGGAACAAGGAAGCCAAGTTTCGCATGTCAATATCCACGGTGTACTTCTAGCTCCAGCCACTATGAGGGTTAGCTGATAATAATTAACAGTGATCCCATTTCCCAGAGGATTGCCCTGAACTGTACCACTGTATCCCCTTCTTAAGAGGTAGAGCTGATCTCTGCTGAAAGTTGACTGGCTTGGTTCTAAGAGTCCCATGACCCTCTTCCCTGAAGGTTGGACTAACTGTATGAAATTTAGCTTCAGAGCTTCCCATGCAGTCAGTCTGAAACTGTTCTCCAGCTGGAGCCCTATTCTTGCTGGCCTTCGCCCTCCAAATCCTGTTACCCTGAATCCACTTCTCCCATATTAAGGCATATAAATACAAGGTAAACTATGGAAGACAGTTATTTTTGAGGCCCCCAATGAACCTATGCCTTCTTAATTCATGCCCTGTATAGTCCTCTGCTAAATCTGTGTTGAGCTTGGCCTGGTGTCAAGCTTTGGCTGATGGGATGTCAGTAAGCATAATGCAAACAGGTTTGATAAGCTTCATACATTGGAATGTGTCTTCTTTGAATGCTCCTTCTTGGAACCTAGTTGCTGTTCTGTGAGAAGCCCAAACCACATGGGGGAGTCAAGTGGAAGAGAAATGGGGCATTCTCCAAAGTTTCATGTGAGTTCACAACAGCCAGCCAGCACCAACTACCAACCAGGTGCAGGGGTCCAGTCAGGTGACATCGCAAGAACAAAAAATCCACTGAGCTAAGCCCAGACAACCGGAGAATGATGAAAGATGTTTAAATAGTCAGCATTTTAAGCCATTTTAAGTTTAAGAGTCATCTGTCACATAGACAACTGAAAAAGAACCTAATTTAAGAAATCACAAAATTTGAACATATGGATTCATAGTGGAATACTTTCTTTATGATATGGTAGACCCTGGACAATTGCTCCTACTTCACCCTATATTATTAAATCCTCCTAATCACCAAAATTTGTATTTCTGTGTCTCTTTTACACAGGCCTGGCTAGATCTCTTAATTTCCCTTTGCATTTTGCTTGCCAGTCAGTTCAGTGAGTCATGGCAGATTATGATAGTACATTTTCACATTTACTTTCTCAGACTTAAAATTACTTATTTTTTAATATTTTAAAGCATTTTGACCTGACTCTTAAAAGTGAGTAATAAGTCCTATAACAGTTGCAGTGGAAGTGGTTATCTAACAGAAGTTCCTTGTAAGTGAGGAGCACTGTCTGTTGTAGTTAGGGCTTGGTCAGCCTCATTTTAAAAATGGCACCTACTGGTCGCATCTTTACATTTGGTTGAACAATAAAAGCTTGGTACTAGGACTCATTTATATTTTCATTACACTCAAATTTATTTTATGGATTACACAATTATTATTACTCCCAAGCATTTTTAAAGTAAGTCAGTCATATTTATATTTTATTTTTCTCAAGGAACTGTTCAATAATATGAAAAAAAATTTATCCCAATCACAGTAATGATTCTCATAAATGTATGAATCTGCATAAAAACGTTTTAGTATACAAATATATGCATAGCTATATATTTATTTGTAGTTCATAAACATGCATGTGTGCGTGCATATCTGTGTATATATAAAAGTATATAATTAAATAAATATGAAGGGCAAGTAGACATTCTTTTGCTATTTTATACAGCATTTTCTTATTTTCTGAAATCAACCCTACCATATCGAAATACAGCAAATATGTTACCCACATAGCGGGTGGGTGGGTAATATAGCCTGGAAAACTGATAACATTTCTAAACTACACATCTAAATAATGAACAACAAACAATCACAGTAAAATTATCTACAAGCATAAACTTGTACTAAAGGCACTATCCTACTTAGGAACAAAGACACACTGTGAGATCCTTTCTTAAGAGATGAAGTAGTAAACAAGTCTTTAGACATATTTTTTCCCCTCAGACAAAGCTTCTGTTACCACATTATCTTGTCAAGTTGTATGAAGTTTAGATGGATCAATACTTAGGTAACTTCTAAGGAACACCTGGCCTTCCAGGAGGTGACATGTTAATTAAATAGATAGCATTCTTTTTCTTAATGTACAAATGCTTGAATTTTAGTGCTTCTTTTGGATTCCTTAGTCTCAGTTTTAATACTTTTGTGAGCTTGAGGGCTAAAACCAGCCAAGAAACCTAGTAAAATGTAATAATTTGGGGAATGTTAATAGCGATATTTTGGCAAAAAAGAAAATGTAAATTTTTCCTTTGATCTCATTTGGCCTTTCTAGCTTACCACATAAGTATGAGGTGTGTTTCTGGGTCCTAAAACAGATATTTTGTAACTTAATTTGGTTTTGAAAAATACAAAGAACCTTATCTAATAATAGGCTTACACTGTAGTGATTTCCTAAGCCAGAATGTCAAATTTGGCTAGTTTACAGATCTTCAGGGCAGGAGTACTTCAGAATCAATAACCACAACCCCACCATGAGAAAATCACCTTCATTATAACCAGGAAGAGTTTGCCCCGCTGTCTGCAGCACCAGACAAAGGAAGGGTCCTGACCTTCAATAAATTATTGATTAAAATAAGGTGTGTGGCAGGTACGATTAATAGAGATTTTTATAAATATTGCACACATCTTGGGTCCTTGTCCACTTATTTTCACATTTATGTGTAATCGTTTTAAAAAATCAGAGCTAATTTTATTTTCAAAGTAAATGTGAACACATTTTTAAAGAGGAAACATTTATTTTTAAGTGTTTAAGTAAACATTTATTTACTCTTGTACAACTGCTTTATCTTTGATTTTTGAAGGTTGTTCCCCCTTCCCGCCAAATGACGAAAATATAGAAATAGAAAAAGAAAGTTAGTCATCTACATGTTCTTCAGCATAAAGGATATTGTCCCCTTTTTAAAATTTGTTCCTGTATTTATACTTCATTATTTTGGGGAATTTACATCTACAGCCTGGATTTCATGATTACATGCTGGGTCCTTGTTGCATTTATGTAATATTCTTTTTTTTAGAAATTCAGAGCTAATTTTATTCCAAATAAAATGTATAACGTTATTTTTAAAGGGGAAAGGAACTTACTTTCATACACTTGCAAAGAATACATAGTTATGAATAATATGTGATTGCTTATATAGTATAGAGATAATCTGCAAGTAAGTATATATGTAATAGAGAATATAAACCTTTTATTTACATTTCTAAGTGTATATTTGACTGTTTTTCCATTTTTATTCATAGAGGTATATGATGTTTATATGCATGGAGAAAATATATCTCAATCTATAATCTAAATACATATATACACACATACATATATTCAGTATATTCCCAGTATCAAGAGATGCAGCATTACATGTTAAACAAAGTATAATTTTTATTTTCCTTACAAATAAATGGTCACAAAGAAATATTTTAGAGAAATTATATTTGAATAAAAATGTTTTTCTTCTTTAAATAGGAATACTTATTGAATTTCAGCATTATCATTTCTGCTACTTTGAAACTTAAAGAACTTCTATACACTTAAATATAACAGTTTCATTCCCTTTTATTGTGGCTTATGAACATGAAACATTCAAGTTTTGTGTGATATGTAGGGGTTCTGTGTTGTAGCATCATATTCTAATAAGAAATGAACCTAGAGAAAAAAACACTTGGTTTCTTGGATTGAGACAGAAACAATGTTTAAGTTCATTGTCTCAATTAATTTAAACTCATTTGTGGCTCAACAAAATTTAAAATGTTTTTCCTTCGTTACTTTTTTGTAACATTTATATTATTAGGCAAACATCTCTTTTTTTAATTCACTACATTTATACATTACAATATTCTTAATTTTCAACACAGTATCTAAGAAGGTTGCCCTTTGAGAAAGCAATGTCCTCACTAAATCCCACATTATTTTTTTACCATGGAAATAAGAATAAGCCATTATTTATTTAAAATTAATCAAAAGAACATAGAATTTGAAGTAAAAACTGATGTTAAATAACATTGATGCCACTTAGTAAATGAAAATTCCTGAAAACTTTACTTTCTGAGATTCAATTTCATCAGCTAAAATAACAACAAAATCCCAAAATTACTTTAAGAATATATAGTACATGTTCAAAAATATTACGTCTTTTTCCTTTGCCTTTGAAAATTGCCATCATTATTCAGTTTCACGGGGAAAATGAAAGACTTTCATTTGCATTTTTTTAAATTGGTAAATTTGTATTCTGGTTTCTGAAATTCAAAGACGTAATGAAATAGAGGACTGTCACTTTTTCTAAATTTGTTGCAAAGCAGGAAGTTATAAATCAGTTTTATTCATGATTAATATTACTAATAATTGATGATATGTGGATTGAAGGAGTAAAGTTATATTAACAAATATTTAAAGCAATAATAGTCTATGTTAGAATGGGTAGAATGAGACATATACTCATGAAATACTAGTGAAAGTTTTTATTTGTACAACTTTTCAGGAAAATATTTTGTCAATAAGTATCATGAACCTTCAGAGTTTGTCCTTTATCTTCCCGACTGTATCTGTCATAGATCTACTTCTAGGAATCTATCCTAAAAATAATTAAAAATACAAAGGACTCTGTGTGAAAATATTTATTATACTATTGTTTATTTTGGAAACAAAAGTTATCTAACATAACTAGATTTTTTAAGATAAATACTGGTCCGTCTATATGTCAGACATTTGCTTTGTCATTTAAAATGTCCCTCTCCCCGCCCCCAAAAAAGAAAGGGAAATAAAATGCTCATGGTACAGTATTGTTAAAAAAGAAGTTTGTAAAACTACATATATATAAAGAACTAATATACTTTTTTGTTCCACCTTTTAAAAAAGTAAAATAACCAAAACCACTCTAGTGAGTGATATCTTTTCTCCATTAATACATGCTAATTCTAATGGCATTTGAAATAAAAATTTCTTTCTCCTAAACTCCATACGCTACTGAGAATATATAATTTTCTGTGTTTTGTTTACTGTGAATCATTTACAGTCAATTCTAGACATTGCAAACTCTGCAGAGTTCTTCAGACTTCATCATAAAGGCCCAGAAAAATGATCCAAATACTTTTCCCAAAGTCAAGTAACAGAGACTCATCTTCCAAGCCAGAAGAGTTACTTCTTAAACTCAGGTATCAGTTTAATTCCCTAATCACAGATGAAATCTTTCTGCAATTCTTTCTTCATATAAAAAAATATGTGAGCTTAAGATTTTAATGGTTCCAAGTAGTTTTGATGGTCCAGGATCTGGTCCAGGCGAAACTGGAAAGCTCATATTTCACCATGCTGACACTCCCTTCTCACACACACAGATCCCTTCATTCACACTTTCCTTTGAACAGGTTCCCAAACTTTATTGCAGATTGGAATCACCTGAGGGTCTAGTAAAGCACTGATGCCTGGCTTCCACACCAGATATTCTGATCTAATTGCCACAGGGTGCCACCTAGACATCAAGAGTTTTAAGACTTCCCTAAGTCATCCTAGTGTGCAGCAAAGTTTGAAGTTAGAAGGATGTATAATTTGGTGTTGACTTTGGTGTAGCCCATCCTGGGCCATGGAGGTATGGGAAACTGTATTTAAACAGAAAATTAAATGGGAAAAG
This sequence comes from Tursiops truncatus, assembly GCF_011762595.2. NCBI lineage: Eukaryota > Metazoa > Chordata > Mammalia > Artiodactyla > Delphinidae > Tursiops > Tursiops truncatus. The sequence goes on from NC_047043.1 coordinate 6,734,306, forward strand.
ATATTTTCCCATTAGCTACTTTAAAATGTGCATAAGTAATGCATTTAAGGTATAATATTTTTATCACACACCCAGTTTTTTTTACTACTATAAAGTTATACCTGTATAAACCTTGGATATAGTGCTTAGTAGCTGTGTTGAAAAATTAATATTTCCTTCTCCTTCCAATCCATAAATATGGACATTTTCCCAAAGATTTGTCTTCAGCCATCTCTTCTCCAGTTATTCTCTCTTCATTAACAACCTAACTTAAAACTTCTGGTTTCAACTAAAACCTTGAAACAGATGACAACCCCAGGCTGACCTGTCTCCCAGGTTACAGTCCTGCGCTTTCGGTCTGTGTGTTGCTATCTCAGCATGTGATGCTATTTCCTTGCTAAAAGATTGCACATGAGCTTTTTAATATCCCACCTAATCTCATTCCTCTTTCTGTGATTTCTATTTTTGTGGATGACATCACCCTCTTCCCAGTGATTCAGTTTTTAAATATTGGCATTTCTTAGGGCTCCTCTCTTTCTTTTCTTACTTTTCACATCTGCCAGCTCTTTACCAGCCTTTTTTTCTCTGCAGCTTCTCTCATCTCCCTGGTATGTGCCCAGTGGGGCCATTCACTGGTCTCACATTAAACTAGGATAAATGACCAGGATGCAAGGGCAGGAGCTGACCTGGAAAAAAAAGCATCTAACAAAGTTATTGGTATAAGCAGAGAATGATTATGCATTAATGAATTCAAAACTAATTGAATTCCTTTTGGGATGGCATATAGATATTAAGATATGTCTCTATCTTTGGGGAGAAAAGATGAAATAGATAGACATAAATAATGATAAAAATATTAACATTAACAACAAGAAGAAGAACCAACAGTCCCGTGCTAAAAGCCTTCACCTGCATTATCTCCTTTCATCTTTATGATAACCCTGTGTGGTAGGAACGATGAACTTCAGGTTCAAGGAAAATCTGCTGAAGGTCACAAGGCTAAATGTCAAAGTGGGGATTTAAAAACAGGTCTTTCTTGGCATAGAAACTGCAGTGTGCACACCTGTGTGATTGGGAAATTCATAAATATATTTACTGAAAAGCTCTCAGCCATGCTTGGCAGATACAGTGATAGAAAAGCTTATAATAAATAATCTAAGATAAAGTTATAAGGAATAAAATAAAACAATAAAGATGCTATTAATTATTCTTAGATTATATGAGGGTCATTTTGAGTAGTGGAGAATGGGTGCTATTTCTGAGAGAGAGAGAGAGAGAGAGAGAGACAGGTTATTTACTCATGTTCTGGGGCCCTGTTTACTTCCAGAAGTATTTAAGCATATGGTTGAGCATAATCCAACCTCTTTTTTTTCAATTTTGTTTTTATGTGCCAGCAGTGGTAGCAAAGGTCAAATCCTATTCTTAATTGGCACTTCCTGGCAAAATACGTCTCTTAAACAAATACATCTATAATTCAGAACACTGATTAGGAAGTTAGGGGTCCTGGTTTCCTTTCTCTACTCTGTCACTAAGTTGTTTTGTGGCTTGCAGTGAGTCACAAACTTAGAGTCTATTCCGTTACCTTCAAAAATAGAAAAACAAATAAAAGTGGCTGTATTATTCCATTGCATGACTACTCAGCTCACTTGTGAAGATAACTTCAAGAGAAAATGATGCAAAATTATAACAGTATTATAAAATATGACAGGGGTGCTAAAACTTTAAATATAATTTATCTTATGATGCAATGTTAATCTTAAAATTGACTTTAGAAATCAAATCCTCCCCTATCTCCTCATTTTAACAGTGAGAAATTGGGAACACAGAAATGAAATGATTGGTCGAAGTTCACAAAGCTGGTTTATGTCATACCACCCAGCCTTCAGATATTTAAATCAGTATTTTTTCCAACATACTTCTCTCCTGCTACTTAATTCATAAACATTTCCATGGAACCTCATAAAATGAGCTCTGGGTGATTAAAATAGTAGGCAGGATTCTGGGATCCATATATGCCTGGAAAAATGCTTTGTCTATAAGTGGAACTCAGCACTGTTTCCTGAAGGGCAAGTGAGGTGCAATAAAGAAAAAGGGAATCTGTTCTAAAAGGTCAATTTGCAGCCCTAAGAACCTACTCAGATCATTATCAAACCCCTTAGGATGCTTTTGCTTGCATAGGAAGGAAATCACAAGATTAACTTACTTAAAAATTAATATTAGAGAAAGTTCTGGCAGATATAAAAACTGCACAGTTTTATCTGAGAAATAAGAGTAGAAATTGTATTTTTATTTAAAAAATGTACAATTATGGTACCAAAATGTCTTAATAGATACCATATATTTTTATTTCAATTTTCTACCCTAAGGAAGATAAAGAAGTTAAAATCTGAGTCAATATGAGCTCCGAAGCATCTTGAGACTTTATTTATTCTTATGCAACATGCTTTCATTTCCATTTTTTTCCCCACATCTGCTTCACTTTGAAAAGGATTCTTTCCAGTAGTGCACATAGGTAGTGGTCAGCTAGTAAGAGATTAAAATCTAAAAAGGTAAGACAAATCTGACATTTTTCGCAACATTCCTAGTAGGTATGTTATAAGCTTTATTTCTTTTCCATAGATTTCAACAACTGGGATTTTATTTTTTAAATGCAAAAAGAAATCAATCCCCAAATCACTTTAATTTCTGTATTAGAATTTACAAAACCTGATGTTTAAAAAACTAAGGAAAAATTTTGAGAGTTCATCATGTATATACATATATCATGTATATATACATGAATGCCAGTGTATGGACTGTTTTCCCTTTTAATTACTAACGTAATAATGGCTACATTTTTTCTTACATGTGTCAAAGTGCTTTTATGTGCATTATCCATAATTTAGAGTCTTCTGTCAGCATTTCAGAGTCATTTTTCTCAGCCTCCAATCTGTCTTTTGACTAATCTGACTTTTGTCTGTCTAACTCATCTGCTTTCTTAATATTTTTGTGAGCTTTTCACTGGAAGTTAGGAAATATTATGATATACGTGTTATGCCCTGTTTACCAACATTTTTATGCAAGCAGCTTAATTAAAATGCTGGGCTGTTGTGAAAAGGATGACATGGCTTGTTACTTTTTTAAGGTGTTTAGTATCTTAAAATGAATGGGAAATGTATAGTAAAAAAAAGAATAATCATTGATATTGCTTTTTGTAACATTGTAAGCAGTCTATCAGAAAAATTGAGTCATATTTTGTTTGAAATATAACTCAGTCCTTATGCAGATATGGATCCTTAAATTTGTATTTAATGGTTAAAACATGCAGTTTTAGAACTCCTAATGAAATATGTTACTTTTTTATCATTTTTGAAATTATATCAATCTTTGCTCCCTGTCATTCCCGCTACTCCCATAATCATTTTCCCTTGAAAAGTGTGGGTGAGAGGATGGGTAGTTGGTACACATTTTAGAAAATCCTGTGTTTTCTTAGCTCTGCTTTAGACCTATGGTGTTTGAAGTAATTTTCAGTGGTCTCTTACTAGTGTAAAAGTTTGGTCTCCTGTTAAATTGCCACCTGCGCTAAGGAGAGCTAATCCATTAGGGTCGAGCAGCTCTAAGGAGGTGCCGTGGTGCCTGGGGCAATCTCTTGAGTTTCAGTTATAGCAGCTGCTGGGAGATGAGTTCGGGATGGTCCTTGTTACAGAAATTAGACAGATCAGGAAGTAAACAGAGGTGCCTTTCATCTGACCCAGCTCTGAGACAAGAGGGTGGGGCATGGGGGGAATTCCTCTTCTAATTACTTTACGGGTCAGTTCTCTGAGACGGATGTCAATGTCTGACACTCCTAATCTTTAGGGGAAATTTTTGAAAAAGAGAAAGGAAAAAAAATTATAAGCCACTGAAGCTGTCAAGTTTTTCCTTCTGAAAATGTCTTGCCCTCTTGTACTCGCAGTGCTGTGTGTAGTACTGGTGGGTCCTGCCCTCCCTCCATTGAGCAGGAGCTGGAAGAGGAACGTTACAGTGCAGCTCTCTGGAGCTGAAAGCTTTCCTCTGAATTTCAGGAGTGCCCCTTTCCATATCAGTTTATTTATGTTAGATTTTTGTACTGTATTTCATTGCACTTGATGACTTGGGGCAAGGTCTGCCTGCTGTGTTCCTTTTGGTCTCATCATCTTTTTGAGTTGACCTCTCAAAATTTTAGCCGTTCGAGCAGCTGCCTGAATGAAAACAGAAGTGGCATAGAATCAAGTGTCTGTTGCCAATTTGTGACTACCAGGTTTAAGAAAAGATATCTAGAGAAAAGAAAAGAAACATGGACTTGCTTGATATCAAAGAATCAGTCAAGGATCACTTCTCCAGCTTCCAATTGCTTATTTGCTCTATAACATCAAGTATATGTTTACTTCTATGTGATGGATTGTCCTTTTTCTTCAGGACAGAGATTCACTAACTTTTTTAACAACACAAACTTTTTTGTTCCATTCATAAAGTTAAAAAATTCTACTACTATGTGTGACACATTTTAAAGAAAATGTAAAAAGTTCAGATAAGCAGAGAAAAAAGACAAGTGTTGGTATTCTGAAACACAGTTTTATAATCATTTTTCTAAACAGATGTACATATATGTTTCCAAAATGGGATCATAAGTACACACTATATTAAAACCACATTTTTACTTAGCAATAACAAGAACATTTAAATGGTCAGTGATATTACATTGTGTGGGTGCCTGTGCCATAATATTGTGCATACTGTTTACTATGTAGTTTCCTCAAGGGGAAGGATAAGTTCATTTCTATGCTTTGTTTGACGTAACTCAAAAAACAGAGAAAAAACAATGGTTATGATCGAAAGTTCTTTCTTTTGAAAATCTAATGTCTAAAGTTTATATTTAATTCAAATATTTTCTTTTCTCCTATACCTTTTTCAAATTAAAGATATGAAACTTTTCTGATATTAATGAGATTGATTAGAAAAGGGAAACACTCTGCAGTAAGATAAATGTCTACTTCCAGTTTCAAAATGACCTCAAAGATTATGTTTCTGAATTAATATGATAGAATATCTCCTGCTAGAGGTAAGGGAATTGCTTACAAATTTTGTTTCTATGAAAAGTACAATCTTTGGAAGTGAAATCTTGTTAACAAGTTAGTTTTTGCAAATTAAGGTAGAAATCATAAATGCTGCAAAATATTCACTTCAAAAGACAAGTGGACAATTTCAGAAACTGTAGAATTTTATAGTCCAAAATCCCTTGAAAGGCTAAAGTCCTTCAAGAAATTGACCACTGTGCTCTTTAAAGGTTCATTTCTTTTCAACTTCTACCTAAGTGACTTGCCAAGTGAAGGAAACTATTTCTTCCAGTTTGGAGAATTCAGTCAATTTCAAGGACCAACTTTCTATCAGCAGCTCTCACTCTCCCTTTGCCTGGCTCTTTCCCTAGGTATCCTCAAGAATTGGGCATATTCATAGCATTTCAGGGAGATGCTCTAGTATTTGACCTGTTTTCTGGATAGTTGATGGCCCTTGTCCCACTGGGTCATGGCTGCTTCATTCTGTGTTCATGAGATGTGGCTGCCCCACTTGGAATTATGGTATTTCATAGTGGCACCTGATATGAAGCTCATGGTTCCTCCCATGATGTCTCATTCACGGAATCTTCTCCTCTCAATCTCAGGCATCTTCAGATACTCGGCATGTCTCAGTACATTCACTTCTCATAACCGAATCATACTGAACTCTTGAACCTACCTCACCACCACTCACAGCACTCACACATACAAGAGTGATCTGAGGTCTAGTTTGCTATTGTACTCTCTCCTCTCTGATGCCTTATAGCTGTTATTTGATACAGAGTGTAGGACTTCTCTGAGAGGATTGCAGGAAACTAGAAATAGGGTATATTTCTCTATATACATCATCTTGCCTCCCTACTCTTGGGGTGAAGCTCCATCTGAGGTTAGGGCCCCATTTGATTAGGGCTCTTCCCGTGGACTTTTCCCCTCCAAATCCTTCTCCAAGGTTCTCCTAGCACCAGCAGTAATTTCGCCCTTCTTATGGGGAAGCAACTTCCCTTATTTCATGACCCTCTTCCTCTAAATACCGTGGCTTAGAGTAAAACTATATACTCATAACATCAAGCTTTTCTCCTGATTTAAAAAAGAAGATCTAGGGAAATTACAACATTGTTTTCTCTTTGAAGAATTTTAGGCTTCAAAGACTAAAATCTCATTGAAGATTTTATATTTTTAGTTCTAAGCTCAAAGCCGAGCATTAACGTTTTGTTTTAGGTGGTGCTTGGCCTCTGAATGAAGCATTAAACATCATTAATTCAGTGAGGCCCAAGATGTTCAATAGTGAATGCCGTCACAGTGCCCCCAGGCAAGCAAGACACCTCAGCAGCACCAGCCTAGTGAAAGACCTAGGGATTCCTTCCAACACCACTGGGAGGCTACTTGCCATTAACCCCAAATGCTAACATAGGAAGGAGGACTATTTCAAGGGGGAAACAGAACTAACAAAGAGTTTGAGATTTGAATTGCCTTAGTAATACCTATAAAACTCTTTAAGCCAGAGCCCACACAAGACTGATTGACAAGAGTAAGTTTCACCCCTCTTAAATGATTTCTTCTTCTCTTTCCCAAGATGACATTTAACTGCAAGGTGGAAATGGAGACATTTCTACTTTTGCATAATACAGTCTGTGTAATAAAGTTGGATGTAGGATCATACTTAACATATTTTAAAAGTTTAACACATTTTCAGGCACAAGACATGTAATCAAAGCTTATTACATTTATATTTATTGGGATAATTTTAGTATGATCTCTATCAAATACATGTCATTAAACCATAATTTCAATCTCTTAAACCTTTTTGCATCATATTTCAGGAGGTTACAATATTATATGTGCATTATGATTATTTTTATATTTTCATTTATGATATCATGGATATTTTTCTCTGTCGATAAACACTTAATGATATAATGATTTGCAATGTCTGGAATGAGTATACTCTAATTTAGCATTAGTGCCGTAGCAATAGCTAACTGTCCCCTAGTGTATGAAATGGAAACCTTCATGTTTCAGCTGAGTTACATACGTGCCCAGCTACAGACTATGCACACACACATGCACAGTTAAACACAGAGATTCATACAGACACACAGACACAATCAAAGATGCACACATACATGTTCACAAAAATCAGGAACCTGATTTTTCAGTGGTTATCTCTCAGTAGAAGAAACGCATTTTCTGAGGAGTGAAGAACCTGCATTTTTCAGTGGTTATCTCTCAGCAGAAGAAACGCTTTTTTGTTTCTTTTGCTTACTTATATTTGGCATTTCTTTGAAAGTCGAATTGTGGGGCATGGTACAAAAGTGTTGTATTTTAAGTACATTACTAATGTACATTTTAAAGTAGCTAATGGCTTAATATCACCTTTTTCTATTTTAATTTCCATCAGTTTAATGGAAATGATAGAATCAGCTGGAGAAAGTAGGCAATTACATAATGGGGTAAATTATCCTTCTTACATTATATTTGTGTAAAGCTGGGCTAAGAGGGTGTAGGGGACAAAAAAGAAAACATGACAATCTTTTCATGAAAACTGATCACTCAAGAAAATCCCATTTGTTGTAAGATGACATTATGTTAATTCTCCTGTAAGTAAGGCCTTTGATATTTGTTCGGTCTGTTTTTAGAAGGTAATCAGTCTATTAATAAAAAATGAACCCTCACTCTATCATAAATAGATTCCAAAAATATTCCCCAATTGGTAGAGACAAGGCACTCGATCTTAGGGGAGAAAATACCTTACATATGTACATACAGTTTAACACCAAATCCAAATAGTATTCTTCTATATCGCTAATTCCCTTCAATGGTTGAAATAAGATTTGGTGTCAGTATTATCAGAATTTAATAATGAATGAATATTGTTATTTTATTCCTGGAAAGATTATGCATTCACTTTAACAGAGAAACATTTATTCTCTTTGATTATGGCGGTACTCATCAATTTTTCATTTCTCTCATAAGTGCTCATGATAAGGATAATGAAGTTGAGATAAGCAATTCATCAGTTTCTGATAACAATTTGTTGAGGACTTCTATTATTCTAGAAACTCACCCTCATTTATCCAGTGCAACACTAATGTTAATCCTTTTCTTTGCCTTAATTTTTTCTTCCTCTTTTAGAGGTTGATAAATGAAATAATGTACCTAAAACTGCTTTGTAATCTCTGAAGTGCTACACAAATGTAAGGTATTATTATTTAAAATTATGATGTATGCTTGGCATTTAGAATGTTGCTCTTTGTTTAATAATGATGTCTAGTTCTTCCCAATTGCTTGGAGGATCGACGGAAATGGCTCATTGATTGGTAAATTAATGCTACAGTCTTTCTGTTATATAGGTTTCTGAGATGATCGCTATTCCTATCTTGAGGAATTCATGTAATGCAGAAAGTAGAGAAACATGGCTTTTTAACATTTTATGACTCTACTCTGCCAGATAAAAGGGCACTACTTCTCTCGATGTGCTTCTGAACCCCTTGTATTCTATTCCTGTTTTAATCCTTTTGACACTGATGGACACTGAAATGCTCTATACAACCTCATAACTAAAGGAAACTTTATCTTACGGGACTCTGATCTCTAAGAGTATCTTGCTCTTCATTTTATCTGTTTTTTTAAAATCAAAACATATTTTAGTATGAGAAGTAAATAGAATCTTCTCCTGGACTTGATTTTCCCCATGTTCTAAAATGTCCTTCTCTTTGATGCCCTTAAATATTATAAATTAATTTGTATTCTAAAAATCTTCAGTAGGATCCCATGGAATTGCCTCTAAACCAAATCATCTCTAATCTCAATTTTTACAATCTGGATTACCCATTCTAACTTCTCTGCAAAAGTCATTCTCAGCCAGGCTATTATAATCCACATGTATGTTCTGAGCCCTTGACAAATGTATTCAAAATGTGAAATGATTTTGGGGGGGCATACTTAAGCTAAGTATGTATTGTATTAGAATAATATTTTTCAAACAGAACACCAAATGGAATGGATCCTGTGAAATGAAGAATAGCAGAATTCAGTCTGTTGTCTGTTGAAAGCAAGAGTTAAGAGACTTAGTTTTAGTCTAACGGAAGGCAGGTAGCAAGGTAAGAGCTTGGTGTTTACTGGAAATTGTTGACATATTCCTTGTGAGTATAACAAAGCAAGATCAAGGCAGAAATTCTTCTACACAAAACCAATGTGGTTCTGAAAGAGTGAATAATTAACTATAGACCTTTTTAAAACACTCATACCAGAGTATGATTGTGCTGTAGTTTTTGCTTATCGTGTGTTGTTTTGAAACTTTACATTAGTTTAGCTCTGCTAACTAATATTCCAGTACTTGAAGTATACTATAAATTCTAAAAGGCTGAGAACTACTGCTCTGCAAGATTAGCAAATCTTAATCCTATCCAACAAGAAAACAGTTATAAAGAAAAAAGATCTTGTTATGTAATTGTCTTATTTAATAGCCTGAGTGAAACATTCTAATAAAAAGTCACTTATAACTGGTTTTAGTCAGTGTTGTATGACTTATATTTCCTACAAGTAATTTATTCGAAAGTAGAAAGTCAAAGCCAACACTACCCACTAGCTCTTGAAAAAGTTTATTTTCCTTATGTGTTTAAACACTTGTCAAATAACATTTGATTCATTCTGAGCCACTATAAAATTTGGCACATTTTATATTTTCTTGGTACATGTATATCAGAGAGGAGAAATGAAGACTCTTATTTTTGTGAAAAAGAAAACAAGTTTATCTTCTGAATAATGGATCTGTGGGGATGCAAACAGTTTGAGACGTGAGGAGAGAAGAAGCTGTGTGGGACCATTGCTGAAAGGTCCCGCTGGGACTGAAGGAGGACCGTCAGGGCCCTGGCTCAGGATTGTAGAGCCACAATGAGGTTCCAGTGAAATCGTAGACCACGAATATTCCCTATTTGTATTGATTCCAATGTGGTGTTTTGGGTTGTTGGGTGGCAATAAGTAAGTGATGCAAGAAAAAGGAGCTCCACAGAGAATATGGGGTAGTGATATGGAAGCCAAATAGGTGGCAACACCTTTTTCACATGTTTGCTGCAGAACAATATCCGTTCAATTTATTGACCAGATTAATTGAAGCCCATGCACTGCTGCTTCAACCAGCTCAGTTCTAGGCTTACCTCACATTTTTGTATCTATACCTGTTTATGTCAGTGGCTTTCATTATTATAATTTTGTACTTTAATTATCACGTAATTAGAAGACTCATGAGTACAAAAAGAGATAAACCATATGCTAAAATGTTTCTTCAAAAACACATTTTACCGTTTCTTTGAACAGTACAGAAAATTAGTCCTTAAGTTTTTCGCTGTCATACATGAGGAAATTTAGTAAGAATCTAGCATTAGTTTTTGAAATTAATGTACGAGTTCATGGTTTACCTTAACAAAACCAAAGTGTGAACTTGAAAAAATTGCATTATGTGGCTTATCCCAGAAAATAACAGGAAACTCGAGTAAATGGACCCAAACACAAATAATTGACCTAACATTGAAATGATTGCAGAGTAGTTATTGCATAATTATTTTTATGTTTTAAATTAAAACAAAAATATTTAAAGGACATGTGATTTAATTTTGTGCCCACTTTAAAAGAACTTTTCCAAGCTGCTAGTCAACAGTTCCTTCCAAATTGACTGGATAAGAGGGCTTCTACCTATCCATGTACATAGAAACACACAGCAGCTAGTCACCCATTGTGAACACTTGGAATGCCATAGCTATCCTGTTTTTTTCTGTAGGAAGAATGGGGCTTTGTAACAAAATGTTTTAGTCTAAGGCTTTGTTTTCAATTTAAGCACTTACGGGGGTTATTTCCAAGAAATAAACAAAAATGGACCAAATTATTATAAAAGACTTTCCAGATTTTGACCAAATTTAATTTTTTTTGATAAATGTGTGTGTTTTGTTTATTCAAAAGCTTTATTCGGGTATAATTCAGAAACCAAAAAATGGAACCATTATAAGTATACAATTGAATGATTCCTAGCGAATTTAGAGAGTTGTGCAACCATTACCACATGTAGTTTTAGAACATTTTTATCACCTCAAAAATTTCCTCTCACCCTTTCACAGTCAGTCCTGTACCCCACTCCCAGCCCCAGGCACCTCTGATCTGCCTTCTGTCATTATAAATTTGAGTTTTCTGGACATATCATATATGTGGAAAAACACAATACGTGCTCTTTTGCATTAACTTGGGGAAATATTTTTGAGATTCATCGATGTTTTCGTGTGTAATAAAAATTGTGATATATTGAGTTTAAATTTTCATTCAGTTCAAAATGCTTTCTAGTTTCCCTTGTCATTTCTTCTTTGAAGTATGAATTATTTAGAAGTATATTGTCTAATTTGCAAATATTTAGGGATTTCCCAAATTTTTTTCTGTTGCCCATTTCTAATTTTATTTCACTGTGGTTGGAGAACATAACTTTGAATAATTTCAGTCCATTTTAAGCTGACTGAGGGTTGTTTTATAACCTAGCGTTTGGTCTAGCTTAGAGGTTAGTCTATATGTGTTTTAAAAAATTGTATTTTCTTTTTTTTTGTGGTACGTGGGCCTCTCACTGTTGTGGCCTCTCCCGTTGCAGGGCACAGGCTCTGGACGCGCAGGCTCAGCGGCCATGGCTCACGGGCCTAGCCGCTCTGCGGCATGTGGGATCTTCCCGGACCGGGGCACGAACCCGTGTCCCCTGCATTGGCAGGCAGACTGTCAACCACTGTGCCACCAGGGAAGCCCACAGAATTGTATTTTGATGTTCCTGGATAGACTGCTCTATAAATATCAGTTAGATCATGGTGGTGACAGTGTTGTTCAAGTGTACCATTTTCTGTCTGGTTCTATCAAATATTGAGAGTAAGACATTGAACTCTGATTCTGATGATTGAATTGTCTATTTCACCTTTCATTTCTGTCAGTTTTTTCTTCATTTATTTTGGATGCTCTTCTCTTGGGTGTGTAACTTTCATAATTATTATATCTTCCTGACATATTTATCACTATAAAATGTCCCTACCTCTAGTAATATATTTTTCTTCTCTTAGAGCCTGTTTTTTTCTGGTATTAACATAGATACTCCAACTCTCTTATAGCTACTATTTTTCTATCCTTTACATTTGACCTATTTGTGTCTCTGATTCTAATGTGTTTCTCTTGTAGACATTTGGATCTTCATTTTTTTAATCCAGTCTTACAATCCAGTCTTAAATTTTTTAATCCAGTCTTACAATGCTTTTTGATTAGAGTGCTTTTGTTCATTCACATTTAATGTGATTATTGATGAGGATGGAGTTGTCTTCCGATTTCCCATTTATTTTCTGTATGTCTAATTTTTCTTCCTCTTTTACTGCTTTTGTTTATTTTAGTGTAAAATTTGTATTTTTGTGTAAAACTTTTGTGTAAAATTTTAGTTTCCTTTTGATTTTTAAAGTTACTTTTATAGTGTTTGCTCTAGGGATTACAATATACATCTTAACTTCTCACAATCTACATTAGGTTAATACTGACTTATTTCCAGCACTAACTGGAAATATAGCAACTTTGTTCCAATACAGCTCCTTTTCCTTTCCATTTCTTACAGCTCTGATTATCATATATATTACATGTGTATATTTTATAAATCCATGAATATAGTACTATAATTATTGCTTATAACTTGGAAAGAAATTTTTAAGTGAAAAAGATAGTCATATACTCTTCTATATTTATCCCATAGCTTCCATTTCCAGTGCTCTTTATTTCTTCTTGTTGATTTGAGTTAACAGTTGTATAATTCTTTCAGTCCGTAGGACTTTCTTTAGTATTTCATCTAAAACTGTTCTGCTAGCAATCAGTTCTCTCAGCCATGATTTACCTAGGAGTGCCATTATTCTTCTTTCCTTTCTGAAGAACAGAATGTTGAACATGGAATTTCTGATTGACAAGTTTGTTTTGTTTCATTTTGTTTTGTTTTGTTTTGCTTTCAGGACTTTAATTTTGCCATTCCACTACTTCTGGGCCTCCGCTGTTTTTGATAAAATGTCAACTTTTAATTTTATTGTTGTTCTTGTGCATGCAAGTCAGTTTTCTTTGATGTTTTTAGAATTTTCTCTTTGTCTTTCAACAGCTTAACCGTGATGTGGTAGGCGTGGGTCTCTTTGTATTTATCCTTTTGGTTTATTGAGCTTCTTGAACCTGTATAGTAATTTCTTTCATCCAATTTTGGGAATTATAAGCATGTATTCCTTAAATATTTTCCTGCCCCTTTCTCTCTACCCTTTCTTTCTGGGACTCACATTGTACCTGTATGTTAGTAGACTTGCAGTTGTCCTGTAAGTCTCTGTTCATTTTTATTCAACAGTTTTCCTCTCTGATTTTCAGTTTGGATGATTTCTTTCTTTAGGCTCACTGATTCTTGCTTCTGCTATCTGTTATCTGCTGTTGAGCTCATGTAGTAAAATTTTCATTTTCATTTTTGTATTTTTCAACTTCAGAATTTCTACTTGGTTTTTCTATACTTTTCATTTTTATTATGATCTCTGTTGATTTGTCATTGTCATATTTTCCTTTAGTTCTTTGAACATGCATATATCCTATAGCTATTTTGGCAACTTTGTTTGCTAAAAGCAACATTTTTACTCACTCATAGACAGTTTCTATTACTTTTTATCCCCGTGTGTATTACTTAAACTTTCCTGTTGTTTGCATACCCTACAATTTCAGACTGAAAACATTAAATTTTAGATAATTTATTGTCGCAACTCTGGATTCAGGTTATTTTCCCCTGTGGGTTATTGTTTCTGTTTTGTTTTGGTTTTTAAAAACTTGCCTGGTCTATATCTGTGTGATTGTTCTTTCCTTAAAGTGTGTGACCACTGGGTCTCTGTTCACTTGTTTTAAAAATATTATTATTTTTATTTTATAGCCTCACATCCTAAGTATCACACCAATGTCTGCATAGTTTAGTGGTGAACCACATTTGGCCGGATTTTGTGCTCAAACTTCATGCCAGGAAGGCTTCTACCTTCTCCTGACAGGTTTGCATGTGGTTTGGGTCATGCATTTAAATGACACACAGCCTCCTAGTCAGCCAGGCATGTGTAGAGAGCTTACTTAGTCCCTCTGTGGCTCACTTATATCCAAGATCTCCTGGTTAAATGGCTAGTCCACCAATCTGTTGCTCACCCAAAGCAGGACTCCACCTTCTTATTTTCCCTTTTTGCTTCCTATTGAGTTTGCTGCTTTTATTAACAATGCCCCGGGTGTAGGATTTTTGCCCTGTGCCAAATCAAATTAGCCTTCTCTAGCAACAAAGCTGCTCATTTTTACAGCCAGCCCTGTCTTAATAGCACTGTTACCTCAACTGGACTGGAGGAAGGGGAAAATGGAACATTCCCAGGCAAAAATTCCCAGGTAAGAACAGTCTTTACTGTTACCTGGAGCTCTGGGGGTTTTCAAGAGTAAATGCCTCCCTATTTGCTGTTTACTTTTGGTCATTTTCCAGAGCTGTGATCATTTTTGACAATTTTGTCCAATTTCAGAGTTGTTTCAGGAGGAGGGGAATTGTTGACATCTCCTCACACTAGAAGTACACAGGCGAGTCCACATTTAAAGAAATATGGACGTGGAACATTCTAGATATGGGACATTACTTCCATGATGCTTCTCTAATGGTCCTACTTCTCACACTTGCTAGTTATAACATTCAGTGTGAAGCCCATCCCACAACTGACTGTATGCCCTCTCCTCTCTCTGCTTGCTACCAAATGTTAGGACAAACATTTCACATGTTTTGCCTAATAACTAAGTGATAATTTGAGTGATAGACTTCTAGAGCTGCAAAGACTATAAAATAGATTCTCTACCCATCATGATAGAGTCACAGTGGTCTGGACTCTATAGATACTTAAGTCATATCACCATTAATTAAAAAACAGCTTCTTAATCCTTTAGTATTGTTGATGTTCTGGGAGAAAAATGCCAGGCCATCACTGTTTGCCCAACAATGACAAGAAAAGGGGATGTATTGGAATGCCTTGGTCGTTGACTTCTGAACACCCTTATCACCCCGGGAACCCATCATTCAAACTCCTGTAGTGTTCCTGTTATAAAAATACTTTTGTGATTAAAAGTAATGTATCTCCTCTTGGGCAAATAGCAAATGATTAGGACTATTATTTTCAGAACCTATAGGATATGTAAGGAGGGAGATACCTCAAACACAAAGTTCTGGGCCAAATCTCCTAGTCGTCCCATTAGAGTTAAATAGGCTTGTGCTTTTAAAAGATGAATAGATGGGAAAAGATTGACTGAGTTATTGTGAAATAAATGGGTCATAAGGGAAGAGGTTGTTGCACAGGACACATTGCCTTTTGGCCTCATGGTAATTAGGGGCTGTGCTCGTGAGAACCAGCGTCCCCTCAGTAAAAGGGCTGACGGTAAGGGAACTGGTGTTTCCTGAATTCCTTTAAGACAGAGGAGAAGGAAGTTTATGTGAAGAAACAGAAGGATAGAGGTGCTTGCTGACAGATGGAGGCTCCAGAGGACATTGTCAGACATGATAGAGCAGAGGGAAGTTGGCAGAAAAATCAGACAAGGGGTGAGAATTCTGCAAACAAAAATATAACCTGAGGGCCTGACATTTGGGAATGAGGGTAAGAAAAAATTTTCTCCTGTCCAAAACAGGGACACATAATCACAAGGGGAAAAAAGCAAAGCAAAACAAAACAAACAAACACTACAGTGTTTTCTTAAATACTAAGTGTACCTTTAAATGGATCAGCAGATAACTACAAATTAGTAATTAACCTTGTCATCATTATCAGTATCATCGTATTCTTATTATATTAAGTGAATCATTATTTGGGAGTATTAAAATACCCAGTGTGACTAACGAAGTTTACGTTCACGTTTCAATGTATGTTGTTAATGTGGAAATCCGAGTGTATACCTGGGGAGGCTTTTTCCTCAGGTGGTGCCTCCCTCCCATCTGTCTGACAATTCACTGTAGCCCTGGGGCATTTCTGGAGGCAGCTATTTGTACTAAAAGGGAACTACTGAACAGTGCAAATGCCGCTAAAAAAATTAGCGTGCCTTATCAGAAGGCACAGATGTTAACTTATCAGATACAAGGAAAGGAAACTGTTATTAACTGGATCCTATTCTCCCTCTGTCAGTTTCATGTAAGGAGACATTTAAACAGTACACAGCTGGAATTTGGAAGTTCTCCTTTAAACAAGACTCCACAAAACCAAGCTAATTTAGAGTACTTCTATGTCTACCTCCTGTTTCTTTTTTTCTAGCTTGGTTTGCCTGTTGACGTGAAGATGTTAGTAGTATTGGTGTATTTTGTGAAGCAAACAGGAAAAGTTTCCAAAAGATATGAAGGTTTAGGGAATTGACACTAAGAATAAAAGTTGTTAGGTTTCCAGTCTCAAACGGACTCAACCAGGCAAGGAGTATTGCCGACCCAATCTCACTTTGCAGCTGAGTGTAAAAGAACCATAAGAGCTGAGAGTTGAAAGTGACTCTAGATTTTGTTTACTCAAGTTCATTCATTTTGGAAGCTAGAAAACTCAGTGCTCAGAAAGGTGAAATGGCCTGATGAAACTCATAAAGTGATAGTCACGAAAGGCCCTCACTGAGATCAAGCTTTCTTTAATCTGAGGTTAGTCCTGTGTTAATATATCAGCTTGCCTCCTTCTCAAATCACAGGAGATTAAGATGTAGTCATCTTTTTGTTTGTTCCATTCTTCGTAAGTTCCCAGGTACACAGAATTTGTGATTTCTCTTTGATCCACATTTTTGATCATATCTAAAATAGTATCAAAACTCCACGAGGCTTAAAACTGACTTTTAAATAAAAGGATTATAAAATTCTGCACGTGGTTCGTGTACATGGTGTGTACTCTTCTATCCCTATGCTGGTGTGGAAGGTGGAAAAAGTAAAATAAATGAGCCAAGTTTTTCCAGGTGAAAATAAATTGTTAGAATTCTTTCTCCATTGAGTCACAGGCAAATTGCCCCAAGTGACTTTGCTGCGCTGTTTCCCTAAATCAAATAACTTAAGGTTACCCCAGCCTGTTAAAGTTTATCACATAGTCAGTATGCCATATATTATACTGGTCTATTCAATGACTCAGCTAAGTATGATAGGCAGTTTTCAAAACTATTTTGTGGGGACTTCCCTGGTGGCACAGTGGTTAAGAATCCGCCTGCCAATGCTAGGAGACACAGGTTCGAGCCCTGGTCCCGGAGGGTCCCACATGACGCGGAGCAACTAAGCCCATGTGCCACAACTACTGAGCCTGCACTCTAGAGCCCGCGAGCCACAGCTACTGAGTCCGTGCACCTAGAGCCTGTGCTCTGCAATGAGAGAAGCCACCGTGCTGAGATGCCCACGCACCACAAAGAAGAATAGCCCCTGCTCGCCGCAACTAGAGTAAGCCCGCATGCAGCAATGAAGACCCAACGCAGCCAAAAATAAATTAATTAATTAATTAAAAAAATATTTTGGGGTCCTTACAATTTATTTCACATTTTCCTCGAGAAACTTCGATTTTCCTGACCTGGCCACACACATAGAGTATAAATTCCATGAGAGGATTTAACTTCAGTGCCTTAGCAGAGTGTCTGACACGTATGTTGCTTCTTTCTGTGGACTCATGCTCTCATTTTCATATTTACTTACTGGTTTTAAAACATATTTACCATGTGTGGTGTTCATGTATTCATATTTTGGGCAATAACCCTAATCCCTAAAGGGATTCTTGTTTAATTATTAAACAAATAATTATATAAAATCTTGTTTAATTATTTTTAAGTTTAAAAAATCATTTTGGAGGAAAACTAAAACTTCATTGAAAAAGAGTATGCTAGGAAGAAACTTGAAATAAAAAGACAATACTTCTAGTTTAAAAAATATTTACTTCACCAATAAAGAGTACTGAGACCTTTACTCCCACCACCTTTAAGAGGTAGTGATTCAATAAATACTCAATAGCTAGAACTCCGTCAGGATCCTCAGAAGGAACAGTCCTCTTATAACCTCAGAGGTGAGCCACGGACCAGTAACATAGATAAATCCCCTCCCACATCTTCATATACCTAAATGTGTACCTGGCCCAGTAGGTGGACAAATAAATCTGGGGAAGTGAAAAGCAGGCTCTTGGGGTCTGTTATGGTCCTAAGAACAGTGGCCACTGGGGTCGATGGCATCTGAGTCAAATGTGGAGAAATTAGCTTTCCTGGCCAGCATTTGGAATAGAAGCTTAAAGCAGTCCTGTGTGGCAGGCAGTATACTCCTCTGGTTAGAGAAAAGCTGTAAAACGCATGTTAACTGGAATTCTCTCTGAACTGTGCTGCATATGGCTTTTTTTTTTTTACATCTTTATTGGAGTATAATTACTTTACAATGGTGTGTTAGTTTCTGCTTTATAACAAAGTGAATCGGCTATGCATACATATATATATATCCCCATATCTCTTCCCTCTTGCGTCTCCCTCCCTCCCACCCTCCCTATCCCACCCCTCTAAGGTGGTCACAAAGCACCGAGCTGATCTCCCTGTGCTATGCGGCTGCTTCCCACTAGCTAGCTATTTTACGTTTGGTAGTGTATATATGTCCATGCCACTCTCTCACTTCGTCCCAGCTTCCCCTTCCCCCTCCCCGTGTCCTCAAGTCCATTCTCTATGTCTGCGGCAACTCAGGCAGCCGGGTGTCTTCACAGCCACGTGGGTTCTGGCGTCAGCAGGCGTGGGGTGAGCCAGCTTGTTGATTCACGGGAGCCCACTGGGCCCATGGTGCCACGGACACTGCCTGGACTGCTGGAGTAAAGCGGGCACCAGGATGAGGCGCTGCAGGGAGGATCTAGGGGAGGGAGTCACCTAGGGGGGTGAACAGGTTTCTTGATTCAGGGGAAACTGTTTGGGGCCTGACATCACAGAAGCCCTGCTGTGGTAGCCACCTGGGAGGCGCCTGGGTCACTGGAGGAGACAGGCTGCCGTGAGCCGGGTATGGGTTCATGGAAGCCCACTGGGAACTTGATGCCAAGAACATACGTGTAGGGCCATTGGAGCTGGCAGGTGCCAAGGAGGAGGAGGGGGGTGGAATCCTGGGTTCAGGGGAGCCTGAAAGGAGCCACAGAAGGCTCTGGGAGATAGCCTGGGGCTGGGGCTGGCAGCCTTTAGGGTCCCTGGTGGAGTCCAGTGCTCGTTTTACTCTCCTCCTCCTGTGAGGAGGACGTCTCTCTCCCGGCTGGGTTGTCTGGGAAGATGGGTGTGGTTTGAATCTATCTTTCCTACCCTCCTCGGCGCATCCTTTCATATTTCTGTACTTCACCCAGATGCCATAATCCCTCACCTGGAATTCTTGACTCTTGTGAAAGTATTTTGATGTGTAGATAGTTGCTCAAATTGATGGTGTTTCTGGAGGGGCAAGCAGTACAAGTTCCTATGCTGCCATTTCGCTGACATGACTCCTCAGCTTTTTCTTTTTATGCTATTAGATTGATTTACTAACATTTCTGGTGTGTTACTTCTACATCATAATATTTCTAAAGGATAACATTTTCTACATAACGTAATCTAAATAATATTATCTAAATAATAACATTTCAAAGTTCTAATTAACTTCATTTATCCTATAGATATTTTTGAATGCATGGTTCTCCTCTACCAGAAAATTTGCTAGGAATTCTGAATCGCATTTCTATATCCACTGTAGCTCTCCTGGCAGGCAAAGAGTCAAGAGACCCAGGTTGTACAGCAGACTGGACAGTATCTCTGTAGGTGAACACAAAGTCATCCCTTCTTCAGTATTCAGAAGGGTGGAATGAGTCAGAATAGTACATTTTAGAGCTAGTTTGTGTTAAATCATGTTTAAAACCAGTACGTATGCAATTCAAGTAAGTGCTGTGGCTTTACATATGATTAAAAATAAATAAATAAAGCTGAGTGCCAAGGAAAGAATTTATATTGAGCAATAATCATTAGAGCCTCCAAGCTGCGCATTCAAGGGGGCCAGGTAGGGAAGCGGGAAGGAGACAGGAGGACGTGGGTTTGAAAGAAAGCTCTGTATTCCCCAAATGAGGTCTCCACATAGGAGGCTTAGGAGGATCAGAGATGGAATCACTGAAGCAAATGATCTGTCTTATAAATTAGACTTCAACTAGTGTAAAAGCTGCAGACGTGAGGGACCGATTGTTTTGGTAGCCTGTCGGAAATAATTTCAAACCTGATGAGACACAGAGCAGTGTGGTGTGATCTCCTAGCCTTCAGCTCCCATGCTGGGAGAGAAGCAGACCAGCACAGTAGAAAATCCTCATCATGGAAGCACCGCTGCCAGACCTTAATGCCCAGCCCTGCCACTCGCTTCACTCACCCCCCCTCCCTCTCCCGTGCCCCCCTCCACCCTCTCCTCGCCTCCCTCCCTCGGTGGGTATAGAATTCAGTTTTTATGGAATCAGAATGAGTTGATATAAGCAATAGAAACAAAAACAACATCAAAAGAAATTACACCACCATCAAACTATCTCCTAACATCATTAGTGACCTAAATTAAAGCAAGATAATTGCCCCAGCAGACAACAAACAGCCATGAAGAATACTAATAATGCTGAAAGTGTACTCTGGCACCCTGCCAGCAGCCAAGCCTCACAACGGTCCTGCAATTTGTGTACAGATTGACTGACAAAGCTTTTTTCTCAAGTTTGAAAAAATAGAATAAAATCAGTGAAACTCACCTGGATGCTTCTTGTTTGTTGTTTTCAGGATCCTTCTTGTGAATGGAATAAAAGCAGAAATGGGACCCTTAAAGCTCGGCTGAATTTTGAGTAAGTCATTGTCAGACAAAGTCTGACATGCTAAATAAGCCATGGCTTTTATGAGAGAACAAAAAGAATGCGATTTCTGACATATAGGTCAGTGGCATATTGGCTGCGATTCACTTAATTTTCTGGGTTAAATTGGGTAAGTGATTTCACCTCAATTTTTTTAATTCTCTACTAACACCAATTCGACAATTACGTTTCACATTAGCAACTTGTGGGTGATCCTAATGTTAAAAGTAGATGACCATTGATAGGAGCCTGCTTTTCCCCCACCCCATGTCTTCCTAGGGTCAACTTTGATATGAAAACTTTGAATAAAATGGCCAGTTATGATTTCATGAATTGGGATAAACTGGTCCCCATAGTAACATTTCGGAGAAGTAGCTGGGTAAGAACTTGTTCTCAGGTTCTCACGACCTGTACCGAATGGGTTAAAATTGCAAGCTGAGGATCCCTTTAACAAATCTAGCAGGATCCTTGGGCCACTGCTTAAGTGATAAGCAGATATATGGATGGTACCCATGATAAGTTCTGCCTCTGGGGGCAATGAGAATAGGGATAAATAAAAGTCTATCAGGAAACCTAAGAATTTTTGTTCCTTCTGCTTTTCATTCAAGAGAGGACAAGCGATGCAAATGCTTTTATGGTTGTCTTCACTTAGTGCAGTTTCATTCTCCATCTGCTTCCCCAAGAGGGCAAAAGAGAGAGGGCCTGTCCAGCAGGCCCCTACCTGTACAGTTCTCATTGATGCTTAAAGCGAAACCAACCAGGGTGTTCTTCCAGGGGGTGTGTGCTGTGCAGACTGCTAAACTTGAGAGCAGTCAAGATCTAGAAACTTCCATATCCTGGTGCACTTGCATAATGCTTAACACGTCAAAAGTGCTCCATAAACCTTTTGTGGAGTGAAAACTAGCAACCTGCCTTATCTCCATACGTGTGTTATACTGTCTTCATTTTGATTAATTCTATCAAAAGTGAAACCACGTGCCATTTCAGGATAGCTGGTGCTGACTTTCGTTCTCCTCCGGTATATTTCCATGGCAATCATTCCATGTCTTCCCAGCCGTTAGCTTTGGTACAGCTGAAGACAGATGCGATACAGGGGGAAGGGCCCTGGCTGTAGTCAGGGTGCCTCGTGGCTGTGGGGAGGTATACAGTGGGACTGGGTCTCAGTATCTCTGTTTGGAAAATGGACATAACAGCTTTCACATGGAGTTGGGAGGGTTAAGGAGATAGTATATGTGCTTAGCGTGGCTCTGAAAAACTATTAGCTAAGGACCAATTACACTTGGGTGTGACTGGTATACATTATTGATAGCACCAGAAAAAGTCAAAGTCATCATAGAGATCATGTAACCCACCAGCCTCAGTTTATGTATTAGAAAATAACCTGAAAAGATTCAGTGATTTCCTAAGACTGTACAACAAATTAGTAACAAAGACGACAAGCCGTGTCACCTAAGTTCTAATCACTGCTCTTTCCAATACACCACAGTGCCTCATTACCAAATCATTTTGTCTGAGTGTCAGAATGCACTTTGATGTATCAACATTTCTATGCCAATGTAGAATATGTGTCTTTAATGCAATGCATAGTGCTTTGCTTATTTTAGGTGCCTAATACATGTTGTGTTTTTAAAGTCAGTGAACAAATAAATTGTTTTTCTAAATAATCAACTAGATCAGTAGTTCCAACCTGGGGGCAATTTGCCTCTCCAAGGGACATTTGCAAGTTCAAGTTTTCACAGCCTGGGGGAGAGGGTGCTATTTCCAGCATCAGTGGATGAAGGCCAGAGATGACGTTAACATCCCACAACGCACAGGACAGCTGCCCACAGCAAGGAATGAACTGGCTGTGTTATCAATGTAGCCACGGTGGAGATAGCCTGAGCTAGACCCACCTTCAAGATTCCCAAGTTATTTATCCTTTAGTTATAAAAATAATTTATTCTTACTAATTTCATTTCATAAGTACTTTGAATTCATTTTTGTCTAAATGATATACTAAACTCAGTTGTTTCAAGAAAAAAATAAATAAAAACTCGTAACAAGAGTTTGATTACATTTGCTTCTTTTTGATTACTTGAAATTACTTGGTTCAAATTTAGGAAAATTAGGCCCCAAAAAGAACCTCTTTATACGAAAACTGGGGGATGCATCTTAATCCAGTGGTTCTCAAACTTCAGTATGTGTCAGGAACACCTGGAGGGTGTGTTTAAACACCACAGCCGGTCCTATTCCCAGTGTTTCTGGTTCATGAGGTCTGGTGTAAGGTAGAAGAATTTGTATTTCTAGCCAGTTCCTAGATGCTGCTGCTGCTGCTCTGGACCTCACCATGAGAAGCACTTACCCTAATTTTACCATAACGTTGGGAATGTGTGTGTGTGTGTGTGTGTGTGTGTGTGTGTGTGTGTGTGTGTGTGTGTGTGTGTTTCAATTCTCCCTGCTTTGTTCTGAATGCAAATGAGCAAGCCAATACCCATTTGATTCTGATGAAAACATTTAAGTGGATCAAACTAGAGCCTAAAATGGACCCAAAAATCCTATTCTTTTGGTTGTTTTGTTCAGCCTGCCAGCACGTATCAATAAGGTCTGCTGAGAATGCCATAAAAGTCTGAAAATGGCATTCTTCCCTAGCTTGTTTCCCTGCACTCCCTCACCCTTTCTTATATCTAAAATTGGTTACTATTGATTCAATGAGAGATTAGACATTTAGACAACTGCCAGTCTGACATTAAGAGTTAACTTTGAGAGAAACATCCATGTAGGTTCTGTTTATTACTTTTGCAGTTAGAGTTGCATACTGTTGATGCCTGCTCCCGGGGGAGCATTTGTGATATGGAGAAGGTAGGACAAAAATGAGGCCAGTTCTATGGCAAGTTCCTGTTTAGCCTACTTTTCCCTCCCTTGCTTACATTTGTTTCCTTACCCTGTGAATCAGTTGAAAAGTAGGAAAAACAAAGGTAGGCAATAACAGGACTTACTCTGGCTGGAAAATTCTAGTCCAGAATATAGCAGGCTCGGTTTTGATTACACCTAGTAATCAAGCTGTGTACAGTATGACTTGACTTAATGTCTCAGGAAATGTTAACCTGCACATTGGAAAGCTTGATTCTAAAGACTGTACGACCCATTGACTTGGACAAGAAGTCACCGTTCATCACTTTTTTTCAGTATTGCATTGCTGTTTTCAGAATAGGAAAGACTCCTTAGGATGATTGGGCAGTTGGTTAATCATTGGGCAATATTTGCTTTCTAGGCATAGTGGGGGAATAGTATTAAAGAGGAAAAACACTATTGTGATGCTGCAGAACTGAGCGGTGAGTTCTGGTATACATCAGAGTCCAAATGAAATTGACTTTGCATTTCAAAAGACAGGAAATTAAATGTCCTTGGACCTTACTCAGTTTATACTCTTTTTAAGTATCTGCATGTAACTACAATACACAGACCTTGTCTTTCTGTGAGAGGAGAGGACATAAAGTTCATCACTTTGCTATGATTTTGGGGTCCAGAGTAGGACTGTCTTGTGCTAAGCACTCTCAAACTTACATTAGTACTATTCCTAATTGTTATGCATGGGAGAAATCTGTTTCAGAAGTCAGAGAACACTTCATTGGTATTAAGCCACCACACACACACTCCTCACACTCACACATACACACACCCCATTATCTGTTAAAATATATAACCCAGAGTATAAACAGTCACTTATTCCAAATATTTAATTCTGAGGTTGCTAATTCAGTGTTAAATAAGGTCATAATCTGGAAAATGTGTTAGATTAATGCAGTTATTCATTTCTTCTTTTACTTATATAGCATATATTTATAGAATGATTTATGTCAGACGGTAGCTACTGGTCTAGTTGTGCTACTCAGGTTCCTACTGGAAAATATGTCTTTATACATTGATATATCAACTGGTATTCAATGTTTCAAACAATAGCTTTTTATATTAAGTGAACGAAATACCACAAAATATAACTAGTAAATAATGGGACTGACTTTCAAAGTCGTATTTAACCTCATATGAATTGATTGATAGTGACATGGAAGATTTTGTACACATTTTGCAGAATTACCATTAGCAGCAGTTTGTAAGTGTTCTTACTTCACACATCATAATCTGCTGAAAATATGACCTGTGAAAAAATGTATTGATTTTTTAAATTGCATTAATTCTCCAGAAGAGCCAAACAAAGACCATTTAAGAAATTTCACCAATATTTTCTCATTTTCAAGGGATCATGTAAAATCATAGTCTTTAGTACTAAAAGTAAATTTTAAAAAATCACTGTCAAGAGAAAATTTTGAGATTATGGTATCCTTTGAGGCAAATGGAAACCTTCTGGGGTTTGTAAAACCCAGGTTGGAAACATGTCACTAGGATAATACTTTAACACAAATTTGAAAATAGAAGTAAAATTAAGCTTTTGATTTAGTAATAGCTGTACCAGACTCTGTAATGGGCTCTGCAAGAAATAGAAACAAGAGCAAGAGACCCACTCAGACACAGATGGCTGGGCTCTCTTAAATGGCCTTTATCGCATTTATTTAGACATCCATTTCCTAAAAGGAGTATGTTATACTGGTTTTAATGGCTCACCTGGGGGAAAAAAAGAAAAGTAAATTCAGAAAGAATAAGTCTTATTTTGTAATGCATTTTTTGAGAAAATAAAATAGAGATAACTTGACCTTGACCATCATTTTGCCT
This sequence comes from Tursiops truncatus, assembly GCF_011762595.2. Taxonomy (NCBI): domain Eukaryota; kingdom Metazoa; phylum Chordata; class Mammalia; order Artiodactyla; family Delphinidae; genus Tursiops; species Tursiops truncatus. The sequence goes on from NC_047043.1 coordinate 6,759,897, forward strand.
ATCAACAAAAACCCCTTGACTCCTAGTATATTAAGCTTTATCTCACTAAGCAAGATACATGTTTGAATATGTTTTAGGAATAAATGGTACCATGAAAATAATCTCTCATTTTGTATAACAATCTTGTCAAATACGACTAAATGAAGGAGTGAGCTATGATAAGATGCCCCTTTCTGACAGAACAAATTTGAGTGAGATGAGAAGGGAGGAGAAGGCCTTGCCTAGGAAGGCTGCTCTAAAAGTGGTACCCTAGGTGTTGCTCATCTGTTCTGGTGGTTCTGTGGGGTGTCACTCAACACATTTGATGCCTGTCATTGAACAAATAACTGATGTTTTTAAGAGAGGTTACTAACATGCCATTTTAATTAATCTGATTTGGAAATGATATTTAACTGTCAGGAATGGAAGAAGATTTTGTGGATAGTTTGTTTCTTCCTGAATGGAGGGTCTTTACACAGAGACAGCATTAGTAGATACATGTAAGACCCAAAGGAGTTTGATGTTAGCTCTCTTCCCTTGTAGGCCAGAGGGCAAGAAAGAGGAGGGTCCCACACAAAGATAGAAGCTAAAGGCTACACATTATCCCTCCTCCAGGCAGCTCATACTCTTGCAGAAAAGGAAAGTGAGTTGTTTGGTTGGTGGCTGGGTACCCATGTGAGAAAAGGGTCTCTGGCAGCAGGTCTCAGAAGTTGCATGTTCCATTGCTTGGGGAGACCACCGTAGCCTTCCCTCTTGGAGGGCAGCTGGATGTAGTCCTGTCTCATGCGTAATGTGGCCAGGAATTTAGAGGTGAGGCTGCTCAATCACAGTTAACCTACCACCTTTAAAAAAATTTTTTATTGAAGTATAGTTGATTTACAACATTGTGTTAGTTTCAGGTGTACAGCACACTGATATGTGTGTGTGTGTGTGTGTGTGTGTGTGTGTGTGTGTATATATATATACTTTTTCAGATTCTTTTCCCTTATAGATTATTACGAAATATTGAATATTTCAAAATATTGAAATATTCCCTGTGCTACACAGTAGTTACTTTTTGTTTATCTATTTTATATATAACAGTTTATATCTATTAATCCCATGCTCCTAATTTATCTCCCCCCTTTCCTCTTTGGTAACCATAAGTTTGTTTTCTATGTCTGTGAGTCTATTTCTGTTTTGTAAATAAGTTCATTTGTATCATTTTTTTAGATTCTACATATAAGCGACATCATGATATTTGTCTTTCTCGGTCTGACTTACTTCGCTTAGTATGATAATCTCTAGGTCCATCCATGTTGCTGCAAATGGCATTATTTCATTCTTTTTTATGGCTGGGTAATATTCCGTTGTATATATATATATATCTTCTTTATCCATTCATCTGTTGATGGACACTTGGGTTGCTTCCATGTCTTGGTTATTGTATATAAATAATGCTGCTATGAACATTTGGGTTCATGTATCTTTTCGAATTAGAGTTTTCTCCGGATATATGACCAGGAGTGGGATTGTTGGATCATATGGTAACTCTAGTTTTACTTTTTTAAGGAACCTCCGTACTGTTGTCCATAGTGGCTACACCACCTATTTTTAAAGAAATGACAACTACAAGTCAAACCCACTCTTACTCAAAAGTAGCCCCTGGTGCATCAGTGTAAAGTGTTACACTGTAACCAAGTTTCATCATCTAGTTTATAGCTAAGCCTACAGCCTACAAAGCCAGCTGAAAACAGAAAGTCTCCTTTCAGTCTTCAGGCATGTTGATCCCAAGAACACACTTCAAACTATGCTGAGTATGTCACACATTGGAGGTGATTAAAAACCCTCAGAAGACCAAGAAGAAGGATATCTGTGACAGGATACTTATTGAGAGTGTAAAGACTTGAGAGTGTAAAGCATCAGGCTTCACCTTCTCTCTAGGTAGAAGCTGATTTTCTCTAGAATTCCTCAGATGTATGTTTCAGAAATCTTTGTTCTACCAATGACAGATATAATGTGTCTCTAGATGGTTGGTACCAAGACTGCTGTCCTCTAGATTCTATTTTCTTTGACTCCCTCTCATTCCCTCACTTTCTGAACTACCTAAGAGGCCCTGGATTGATACAGAAGGCTGTTTCCCACTATGTTGAAAGGGCACTGTCTGTCAGTGAAGAGCCACAGCCAAACATTCTGGCTAGTGCATCATATTGCTTCTGCATGTGTGCTTATGTAATGTACATGCCCTTCTACTCCCAACTCTGCTCTAACATCAAACAAAAGACACAGGAATTTTTACTTTAGTCTATTTTAAATTCAATCTCTATCTATGAAGGAATTAGCAAATATCCCTATTGTATACAACACCATCCACAGAACACCAGACAGTTAATGGATTGCCATTGAAATAGAAAATATCCAGTACTTAATAGCAAGCATAACAAGTTGGGTGAAGTTGTATTTATCAATAAGCTCTTGTAAAGTTGTAAGCTGAACTCCTAATACTCTGGTACAAATTGTTATTTTCTTCTACATACATATTCTATTTTTTCTGCTCTCAGAAATTCCTCTGAGATGAACAAATGATCCATTTGCTGAAAAGGTAAATGGATTGTGCACATGAATGATATTATGTTTGTTAATTTACTGTACGATATCGACATAAAATGAGGATTTCTATTTACATGGGAAACATTGTAATTTCTGTTAAAGTGAGGGGAAAATTTCCTCATCTTTGAAAAAGAATTCTTTACTCAGAATATAATGGCTAAAAGTATAAAACCAAATGTTTCCAGCCTTCTCTCCCACTTACGGCTCTAGACACATGCGAATGTTGTCTTTGGTTTAAAACAGGCCATTTAATCGTATGCCCTTTCGCCTGCCTGACTGAATTTAAACAAACCTATCTCTAAAATATATACAAATCAAACTCAGTGGAGACCTAAAACATCTCAGCAGACTTTTATTCAACTTCGCTACTCAAAAAATTAGTGAAACACAAATTATTGCACTTGGAAAATCATGTGCATTTTGTTTAATTGTGTACAAATGAACCTAGAGGGAGCATAATTCTGTAATTTTCAAGTCAGGAATGGAGCTGAACAGGTTTCTAGGCATTTGACTAATACAGTACTTACGCTAGTGGCACACATTATCCGCACAATGATGGAGCCATAATGCAGCCCTTATCCCACTGAGCGTTTCATTAGTTGCTATATTGGAAACTTTTTTTATCTAAGAAAATTTGTAAATGTGGACTGTACTTAGTCTTTCAGGACAGGTCAAACAAGCCATAAAAAGAATAAGAAATAAGAAGCCACTAGTTTATGTTGCATATTAAAAGAGAGATTCTTACTGTGAAATTCTATCTGCATTCCTTGTCAACTACATTCTAAATGAAATATATAAATTTTCAAGTGAAGACTTTTTCCTCAAAGAAATAACGCCAAAGTTGGTTGAGCTATATAAAACTGTGTAGAGCACGTAACAATTCTGTACACATAGTAGGAATTTGATAATTGATTGAAATAGGAAATTATGTCCTTTAGAATATAGTAACAAACTAATTTTTCTAACAATTTAACACATTATCATTCCAAGCAGCTTAAGCCAATCAGTGAGACCAAGAGATGATTCATAAAATACCCTCTTTGATTTAACTAGAAAGGACCCTATAGCTGAATGTGACTTGATTGGCTTCCTAATTGGAAGTTGTGATAATTGGAAGATGTAATAAGAAATATGTATATGATCTTACTCTGTGGTTCCTGGCACAAGAGCTTCTAAAACACTTGGAATTTCCTGGGTGATAAGGGTGACTCTTCGTGGACCTCTAGATAGCTTCAGGACGGGGTCTGGTTGCCAGAGGAATCAACCAAGTGCTTAGAGGTTTGGAACTTTAGCCCCATCCCAGAACTCCAGGGGCTGAGACTGAGTTAATCACCTATAGCCGATATTTTAATCAACCATCCTTTAGTAATGGAACTTACACAAAAACCCCTAAAAACAAAGTTCAGAGAGTTTCCAAATTGGTGAACGCACAGAGGCGCTGGGAGAGTAGTGTGCCCAGAGACGGCGTGGAAGCTCCACGTGCCCAGCTATGAAAATAACTGACCCCACACATCTCTTTCATTTGAATTTTTTGAGTTGTATCCTTTACAACAATCCAGTAGTAGTAAAGTGTTTTCCTGCATCCTAGCAAATTGTTGAACCTGAGGAAGGGATCCTGGGCACCCTCAATTTGTAGTCCATCAGTCAGAAGTACAGGAGGCCTTGTGATTGGCATCTGAAATGGGGGTGGGGACAGTCTTTGTGGGACTGAGCCCTGCACCTGTGGGTTCTGTGCTAACCCCAGGTAGTTAGTGTCAGAATTGAACTGAATCATTAGACTCCCAGCTGGTGACCGTAGAGTTAGAGAATTGGTTGTGAGTGTGAAAAAAGTCCTACACGTTTGGTGTCAGCAGTGTTGTAAGTAAAAACAGATCATAGAAGCTGCCTCTAAATAGCTTCAAATTACATGGAAATTATATCTTGAGGTCCTTATGTATTCAAATTGCCAGTGATTCTTAGGAGAGAAAGAAGAAATTTAAAACGAGTGTTTTCAGCACTGGATAAAATAGCTACTTTCCCCGCAAGATGGGTAAGAATATAAACTCCAGAATTTGTACCAGAATTGTTAGTGTCCTACCCATCGATGACTTAGGAAATATCAAGCAGCGTAGCAGAGGATTTCTCGAGGAGATTGCACACAGAGCCCTGTTTTAGCAGCATTCCCCAAATTTCATTATGTTTCATTTTCATTCAGTTTGAAATATTTTCTCATTTTCCTTGTGATTTCTTCTTTGACCCATAGATTTGACAGATATATATTATTTATTTAATTTCCAAATAGTTGAGATCTTCCTAAATGTCTTACTGTTACACATTTTTAATTCAATTCTTTGGGGGTCAGAGAACATACTCTGTAAGATCCCAGTCATGTTAAGTGTATTGAGATGTTTTATGGCCCAGCATAAACTTTGGTGAGTATACTAAATGTATTTGAAAATAGTGTGTATTCTGCAGTTGTAGTCTGTAGTATTCTGTAAACATCAGTTGGATGAAGGTAATTAATAGTGTTTATATCTTATGTTCTATGTCTTCTGCTTTTTAATATTTTGCCTATTTGCTCTATCAATTGCTATGAGAGGGGAATTAAAATCTGTAACTATAATTGTAGAATTATACATTTATTTCTTTGATTCTGTCAAATTTTGCACATGCTTATTTATGCTTATAAAAAATTCCTGATAAATTGATACTTTAATCATTTTGAAATGTTTCTCCTCATCTCTTGTAATACATTTTATCTTGAAGTCCGTCACCTTATACTAACATAGTCACTCCAGCCTTATTGGTATTTACTTGCTGTGTATTTTTCCACGCATTTACTTCCAGTCTCCCAACACTACTCCCAATGATTTATTTATTTATGGAATGTGAACATCCTGTCTTCACATTCTTGACCTCTACCTCCTGGTTCCACAAAGGGGAAATGGTTCCACCAGGAAACTCAGTAAGTTTTCCACTGAACTTGTAGCTATGATTACCACCTGGTCACCACCTTTGGACAAGAAAAAGAATTGCTCGAAAGCTGGGAGAATACCCAGATGAGTCTAAACACTGGTGGAAAGTGTCAAGATTCTAGAAAGGGTGGTAGGAGATTAAGATGATGAACATCAAGTCCAGGTGAAACAATAAAACTGCAATTTGTTCCATTAACCCTTTAAAAAATACCCTTACATTCATTGAAGAGACTGTCCTTTCCCCAATGTGTATTCTTGGCACCTTTATTATAAATTAATTGACCATATATTCATGGGTTTATTTCTGGGGTCTCCATTCTGTTCCATTGATCTATGTGTCTGTTTTTATGTCAATACCATACTGTTTTGATTACTCTAGCTTTGTAATATTGTTTAAAATCAGGACATGTGATTCCTCCAGGCTTGTTCTTCTTTCTCAAAATTGCTTTCGCTACTTGGGGTCTTCTGTGATTCCATACAAATTTTAGGATTGTTTTTTCTACTTCTGTGAAAAATGTCATTGGAACTGTGATAGGGATTGCAATAAATCTATACATTGCTTTGAATAGTACGTTTTAGACATTTTAACAATATTAATTCTTCCAGTATATGAACATAGGATATCGTTCCATTTTTTTGGTGTCTTTCTCTATTTATTTCATCAGTGTTCTCCAACCTTCTGGCCCAGAGCTATGTTCTAAAAACACGACTTACACTTCATCCTTCTCAGGTGTGGCTGCATATCCGTTATTTAAATGATCCGTTCATTCTACATTTATAAATATTTAAGGAGTGGACAAAAAGTGCCAGACTCTTTTCCAGGTATAGAGATCCAAAAGTGAACAAAACCAAAACAATCTTTTCTTTCTTGGAGCTTACAGCGTACCTGTGGGAGGCAAATAATAAAAAATAAACAGAAATGAATACTGTTCCAGGTGGAGATAAGGACACTGTCAGATGCTGTGGATTGGTTTGCTCCACAGCTACTCTGATGACAGCTAGTGTGTTTTTCTCTCCTGCAAAAGCTGAAAGGCTAAAAACTTAGGTCTTAGATTCACTTCAAGTAATGTCGCTGATGTGCCATAGGTTTTGTAAGAAGTGAAATCAGAGGAGAGCAAGAGGGAGAAAGAGTAGGAGGTATCCATTTTACTGGCACAAATCACAACAGAGCAGCATGGTCCTTGAGCAGCAAGCTTTAATGAAATTTCCATATTCATCAGGTGGCTGGCAGATTCCTGACTGTGTCAGGGGCAGCAGGTCAATTGGTGACCTATTATCGGTAGTTAGTAGTAGTAGTATGCCTTTGTATCACTCCTCAAAACAAGAACTGTTGCGGCTTAATTTAAATTTAAGTCACTACATATGTTGAGCTCCTACTCAATGTGACAGGTCCTGGGTGAAGAATTGAACGTCAGAAAGATAGGTAGGGCTTCAAGATGAAGGATAAAAAATCCTTGTCTGCAGAGTTTACAGGCTCTAATTCAAGAATATACATGTGACAAATGGAAGTTCAAGAACTCTGCCCTGGAGCAGCACCCAGGGAGGAATGATTGGTTTGCTTCTCTATGGTCCTGAGTATCTCTGTCACCCTTCCTGACTGAACCCTTCACAATGGTCTTTCCATAAAAACAACAGGATAGCAAGTTCTGAAACATGATTGGTGCATTAGAGCGTCACCATTTCTCTTACATATGCCAGGCCTAATCATCTATGCTAATCATTAGAAAACCATGTCTAGGAAGCTCTGGAGAAGAGCAGACCATTACTTTGACTCAAGCCTTAAGAATACATTGTTCTGACTTCATGTGTCAGTATTTGTCATGATGCCCTATTTCCCTTCCTGTCAGTCAGTGCTCCTAGGACATCTGATATGGGTCAAATTGTGGAAAGTTCAGATTAGATTACTCTTATTCTCACTTGCCTTGTCTGCCTAACAGCCCCCTTCCAACTTGGTTCTGTTATGATGAGCTCTCCATAGCCTTAGGAGGTAACGATCTGGAGCTCTTCCTCCAGCTATTGTCAAAGACTATCGAGGTTTACACCCACTCACAATATGGAGCTAATTTGCCTTCATGACCTGTCAGCCTCTAGAGATGGCCTAATGTCACCTCAGTTGTGACATGGATCCGTGAATGACAACTACTCTGGGGCAGCTGGCTGCATCAGTTTCATCTGCTCTTAATGAACTTTAGGAAGATAGGTCCCACTCCCACCATGACCATTTATGTCCAGAAAGAGCAGTCACATATTATTTAAAAATGGAGAAACAACTGTTAAAATATCTTCTTCACATTGTTTTGGTGACAACTCTGTGGCTGGAAATCTTAAGTAACAAAATGTTCAGTAATATTTGTTTTTCTAATAGGGAGGGGAACACAGTGTGAAATAAATTGGAAAGGAAGTGCAACATTTTTCCAGTAAGTTTTCAATACTGACCTATGGAATAATTACTGACAGTTTAACAGTGACCAGCCCTTTCCCATAGATTATCAATTAATTATGCCAATAACCAATGATGTAATTATTGTCTACTTTTTATTAATTTATTTATTTACATCTTTATTGGAGTATAATTGCTTTACAATGGTGTGTTAGTTTCTGCTTTATAACAAGTGAAACAGTTATATATATACATATGTTCCCATATCTCTTCCCTCTTGCGTCTCCCTCCCTCCCACCCTCCCTATCCCACCCCTCCAGGTGGTCACAAAGCACCGAGCTGATCTCCCTGTGCTATGCGGCTGCTTCCCACTAGCTATCTATTTCACGTTTGGTAGTGTATATATGTCCATGCCACTCTCTCGCTTTGTCACAGCTTACCCTTCCCCCTCCCCATATCCTCAAGTCCATTCTCTAGTAGGTCTGTGTCTTTATTCCTGTCTTACCCCTAGGTTCTTCATGACATTTTTTTTTTTCTTAAATTCCATATATATGTGTTAGCATACGGTATTTGTCTTTCTCTTTCTGACTTACTTCACTCTGTATGACAGACTCTAGGTCCATCCACCTCATTACAAATAGCTCAATTTCGTTTCTTTTTATGGCTGAGTAATATTCCATTGTATATATGTGCCACATCTTCTTTATCCATTCATCCGATGATGGACACTTAGGTTGTTTCCATCTCCTGGCTATTGTAAATAGAGCTGCAATGAACATTTTGGTACATGACTCTTTTTGAATTGTGGTTTTCTCAGGGTATATGCTCAGTAGTGGGATTGCTGGGTCTTATGGTAGTTCTATTTGTAGTTTTTTAAGGAACCTCCATACTGTTCTCCATAGTGGCTGTACCAATTCACATTCCCACCAGCAGTGCAAGAGTGTTCGCTTTTCTCCACACCTCTCCAGCATTTATTGTTTCTAGATTTTTTGATGATGGCCATTCTAACTGGTGTGAGATGATATCACATTGTAGTTTTGATTTGCATTTCTCTAATGATTAATGATGTTGAGCATTCTTTCATGTGTTTGTTGGCAGTCTGTATATCTTCTTTGGAGAAATGTGTATTTAGGTCTTCTGCCCATTTTTGGATTGGGTTGTTTGTTTTTTTGTTATTGAGCTGCATGAGCTGCTTATAAATTTTGGAGATTAATCCTTTGTCAGTTGCTTCATTTGCAAATATTTTCTCCCATTCTGAGGGTTGTCTTTTGGTCTTGTTTATGGTTTCCTTTGCTGTGCAAAAGGTTTGAAGTTTCATTAGGCCCCATTTGTTTATTTTTGTTTTTATTTCCATTTCTCTAGGAGGTGGGTCAAAAAGGATCTTGCTGTGATTTATGTCATAGAGTGTTCTGCCTATGTTTTCCTCTAAGAGTTTGATAGTTTCTGGCCTTACATTTAGGTCTTTAATCCATTTTAAGCTTATTTTTGTGGATGGTGTTAGGGAGTGATCTAATCTCATACTTTTACATGTACCTGTCCAGTTTTCCCAGCACCACGTATTGAAGATGCTGTCCTTTCTCCACTGTACATTCCTGCCTCCTTTATCAAAGATAAGGTGACCATATGATCATGGGTTTATCTCTGGGCTTTCTATCCTGTTCCACTGATCTATATTTCTGTTTTTGTGATAGTACCATACTGTGTTCATTACTGTAGCTTTGTAGTATAGTCTGAAGTCAGGGAGCCTGATTCCTCCAGCTCCCTTTTTCATTCTCAGGATTGCTTTGGCTATTCAGGGTCTTTTGTGTTTCCATACAAATTGTGAAATTTTTTGTTCTACTTCTGTGAAAAATGCCAATGGTACTTTGATAGGGAGGGATTGCAATGAATCTGTAGATTGCTTTGGGTAGTAGAGTCATTTTCACAATGTTGATGCTTCCAATCCAAGAACATGGTATATCTCTCCATCTATTTGTATCATCTTTAATTTCTTTCATCAGTGTCTTATAATTTTCTACATACAGGTCTTTTGTCTCCTTAGGTAGGTTTATTCCTAGATATTTTATTCTTTTTGTTGCAGTGGTAAATGGGAGTGTTTTCTTGATTTCACTTTCAGATTTTTCATCATTAGTGTATAGGAATGCCAGAGATTTCTGTGCATTAATTTTGTATCCTGCTGCTTTACCAAATTCATTGATTAGCTCTAGTAGTTTTCTGGTAGCATCTTTAGGATTCTCTATGTATAGTATCATGTCATCTGCAAAGAGTGACAGCTTTACTTCTTCTTTTCCGATATGGATTCCTTTTATTTCTTTTTGTTCTCTGATTGCTGTGGCTAAAACTTCCAAAACTATGTTGAATAAGCGTGGTGAGAGTGGGCAACCTTGTCTTGTTCCTGATCTTAGTGGAAATGCTTTCAGTTTTTCACCATTGAGGACGATGTTGGCTGTGATCTTGTCATATATGGCCTTTATTATGTTGAGGAAAGTTCCCTCTATGCCTGCTTTCTGCAGGGTTTTTATCATAAATGGGTGTTGAATTTTGTCAAAAGCTTTCTCTGCATCTATTGAGATGATCATATGGTTTTTCTCCTTAAATTTGTTAATATGGTGTATCACGTTGATTGATTTGCGTATATTGAGGAATCCTTGCATTCCTGGAATAAACCCCACTTGATCATGGTGTATGATCCTTTTAATGTGCTGTTGGATTCTATTTGCTAGTATTTTGTTGAGAAATTTTGCATCTATGTTCATCAGTGATATTGGCCTGTAGTTTTCTTTCTTTGTGACATCCTTGTCTGGTTTTGGTATCAGGGTGATGGTGGCCTCGTAGAATGAGTTTGGGAGTGTTCCTCCCTCTGCTATATTTTGGAAGAGTTTGAGAAGGACAGGTGTTAGCTCTTCTCTAAATGTTTGATAGAATTCTCCTGTGAAGCCATCTGGTCCTGGGCTTTTGTTTTTTGAAAGATTTTTAATCACAGTTTCAATTTCGATGCTTGTGATTGGTCTGTTCATATTTTCTATTTCTTCCTGATTCAGTCTTGGCAGGTTGTGCATTTCTAAGAATTTGTCCATTTCTTCCAGGTTGTTCATTTTATTGGCAGAGTTGCTTGTAGTAATCTCTCATGATCTTTTGTATTTCTGCAGTGTCAGTTGTTACTTCTCCTTTTTCATTTCTAATTCTATTGATTTGAGTCTTCTCCCTTTTTTTCTTGATGAGTCTGGCTAATGGTTTATGAATTTTGTTTATCTTCTCAAAGAACCAGCTTTTAGTTTTATTGATCTTTGCTATTGTTTCCTTAATTTCTTTTTCATTTATTTCTGATTTTTATGATTTCTTTCCTTCTGCTAACTTTGGGTGTTTTTTTGTTCTTCTCTAATTGCTTTAGGTGCAAGGTAAGGTTGTTTATTCGAGATGTTTCCTGTTTCTTAAGGTAGGATTGTATTGCTATAAACTTCCCTCTTTAAACTGCTTTTGCTGCATCCCATAGGTTTTGGGTCGTTGTGTCTCCATTGTCATTTGTTTCTAGGTATTTTTTGATTTCCTCTTTGATTTCTTCAGTGATCCATTCGTTATTAAGTAGTGTATTGTTAAGCCTCCATGTCTTTGTATATTTTACAGATCTTTTCCTGTAATTGATATCTAGTCTCATAGTGTTGTGGTCAGAAAAGATACTTGATACAATTTCAATTTTCTTAAATTTACCAAGGCTTGATTTGTGACCCAAGATATGATCTATCCTGGAGAATGTTCCATGAGCACTTGAGAAAAATGTGTATTCTGTTGTTTTTGGATGGAATGTCCTATAAATATCAATGAAGTCCATCTTGTTTAATGTACCACTTAAAGCTTGTGTTTCCTTATTTATTTTCATTTTGGATGATATGTGCATTGGTGAAAGTGGGGTGTTAAAGTCCCCTACTATGAATGTGTTACTGTCGATTTCCCCTTTTATGGCTGTTAGTATTTGCCTTATATATTGAGGTGCTCCTATGTTGGGTGCATAAATATTTACAATTGTTATATCTTCTTCTTGGATCGATCCCTTGATCATTAAATAGTGTCCTTCTTTGTCTCTTCTAATTGTCTTCATTTTAAAGTCTATTTTGTGTGATATGAGAATTGCTACTCCAGCTTTCTTTTGGTTTCCATTTGCATGAAATATCTTTTTTCATCCCCTTACTTTCAGTCTGTATGTGTCTCTAGGTCTGAAGTGGGTCTCTTGTAGACAGCAAATATATGGGTCTTGTTTGTGTATCCATTCAGCCAATCTGTGTCTTTTGGTGGGAGCATTTAGTCCATTTACATTTAAGGTAATTATCGATATGTATGTTCCTATTCCCATTTTCTTAATTGTTTTTGGTTCGTTATTGTAGGTCTTTTCCTTCTCTTGTGTTTCTTGCCTAGAGAAGTTCCTTTAGCAGTTGTTGTAAAGCTGGTTTGGTGGTGCTGAACTCTCTCAGCTTTTGCTTGTCTGTAAAGGTTTTAATTTCTCCATCAAATCTGAATGAGATCCTTGCTGGGTAGAGTAATCTTGGTTGCAGGTTTTTCTCCTTCATCACTTTAAATATGTCTTGCCAGTCCCTTCTGGCTTGCAGAGCTTCTGTTGAAAGATCAGCTGTTAACCTTATGGGGATTCCCTTGTGTGTTATTTGTTGTTTTTCCCTTGCTGCTTTTAATATGTTTTCTTTGTATTTAATTTTTGACAGTTTGATTAATATGTGTCTTGGCATATTTCTCCTTGGATTTATCCTGTATGGGACTCTCTGTGCTTCCTGGACTTGATTAACTATTTCCTTTCCCATATTAGGGAAGTTTTCAACTATAATCTCTTCAAATATTTTTCCAGTCCCTTTCTTTTTCTCTTCTTCTTCTGGAACCCCTATAATTCGAATGTTGGTGTGTTTAATGTTGTCCCAGAGGACTCTGAGACTGTCGTCAGCTCTTTTCATTCTTTTTTCTTTATTCTGCTCTGCAGTAGTTATTTCCACTATTTTATGTTCCAGGTCACTTATCCGTTCTTCTGCCTCAGTTATTCTGCTATTGATCCCATGTAGAGTATTTTTAATTTAATTTATTGTGTTGTTCATCATTGCTTGTTTCATCTTTAGTTCTTCTAGGTCCTTGTCAAATGTTTCTTGCATTTTCTCTATTCTATTTCCAAGATTTTGGATCATCTTTACTATCATTATTCTGAATTCTTTTTCAGGTAGACTGCCTATTTCCTCTTCATCTGTTAGGTCTGGTGGGTTTTCATCTTGCTCCTTCATCTGCTGTGTGTTTTTCTGTTGTATCATTTTGCTTATCTTATTGTGTTTGGGATTTCCTTTTTGCAGGCTACAGGTTCGTAGTTCCCGTTGTTTTTGGTGTCTGTCCCCAGTGGCTAAGGTTGGTTCAGTGGGTTGTGTAGGCTTCCTGGTGGAGGGGACTAGTGCCTGTGCTCTGGTGGATGAGGCTGGATCTTGTCTTTCTGGTGGGCAGGTCCACGTCTGGTGGTGTGTTTTGGGGTGTCTGTGGACTTATTATGATTTTAGGCAGCCTCTCTGCTAATGGGTGGGGTTGTGTTCCTGTCTTGCTAGTTGTTTGGCATAGGATGTCCAGCACTGTAGCTTGCTGGTCGTTGAGTGAAGCTGGGTGCTGGTGTTGAGATGGAGATCTGTGGGAGATTTTCACCGTTTGATATTATGTGGAGCTGGGAGGTCTCTTGTGGACCAGTGTTGTGAAGTTGGCTCTCCCACCTCAGAGGCACAGCACTGACTCCTGGCTCCAGCACCAAGAGCCTTTCATCCACACGGCTCAGAATAAAAGGGAGAAAAAGTAGAAAGAGAGAGAGAGAGAGAGAGAGAGAGAGAGAGGGAGAAAGGAAGGAAGGAAGGAAGGAAGGAAGGAAGGAAGAAAGGAGGGAGGAAGGGAGGGAGGAAGGAAGCAGGGAGGGAAGGAAGGAAGGAAAGAAAGAAAAGATAAAATAAAATAAAGTAAGATACAATAAAATAAAGTTATTAAAATAAAAAATAATTAAGAAAAAAAAATTTTTTTAAAGAAAAAAGAAAACAAAAACGGACAAATAGGACCCTAGGACTAATGGTGAAAGCAAAGCTATACAGACAAAATCTCACACAGAAACATACACACTCACAAAAAGAGGAAAAGGGGAAAAAATAATCTTGCTCTCAAAGTCCAGCTCCTCAATTTGGGATGATTGGTTGTCTATTCATGTATTCCACAGATGCAGGTACATCAGGTTGATTGTGGAGCTTTAATCCGCTGCTCCTGAGGCTGCTGGGAGAGATTTCTCTTTCTTTTCTTTGTTCTCACAGCTCCGGGGGCTCAGCTTTGGATTTGGCCCCGCCTCTGCGTGTAGGTCGCGGGAGGGCGTCTGTTATTCGCTCAGACAGGACAGGGTTAAAGGAGCCGCTGATTCGGGGGCTCTGGCTCACTCAGGCCGGAGGAGGGAGGGGCACTGCGTGCGGGGCAGGCCTGCGGCTGCAGAGGCCGGTGTGACGTTGCACCAGCCGCGCTGTGCGTTCTCCCCGGGAGGTTGTCCCTGCATCCCGGGACCCTGGCGCTGGCGGGCTGCACAGGCTCCCCGGAAGGGGGGTGTGGATAGTGACCTGTGGTCGCACACAGGCTTCTTGGTGGCGGCAGCAGCAGCCTTAGCGTCTCCTGCCTGTCTCTGGGGTCCGCGCTGTTAGTCGCGGCTTGCGCCCGTCTCTGGAGCTCCTTTAAGCGGTGCTCTGAATCCCCTCTCCTCGCGCACCACGAAACAAAGAGGGAAGAAAAAGTCTCTTGCCTCTTCGGCAGGTCCAGACTTTTCCCCGGACTCCCTCTCGGCCAGCCGTGGTGCACTAACCCCCTGCAGGCTGTGTTCACACCGCCAACCCCAGTCCTCTCCCTGCTCTCCGACCGACGGAAGCCCGAGCCTCAGCTCGCAGCCCCGCCCGCCCCGGCGGGTGAGCAGAGAAGCCTCTGGGGCTGGTGAGTGCTGATCGGCACCGATCCTCTGTGCGGGAATCTCACCGCTTTGCCCTCCGCAACCCTGTGGCTGTGCTCTCCTCCGCGGTTCCGAAGCTTCCCCCTCCGCCACCCGCAGTCTCCGCCCGCGAAGGGGCTTCTAGTGTGTGGAAACCTTTCTTCCTTCACGGCTCCCTCCCACTGGTGCAGGTCCCGTCCCTATTCTTTTGTCTCTGTTTATTCTTTTTTCTTTTGCCCTACCCAGGTACATGGGGACTTTCTTGCCTTTTGGGAGGTCTTAGGTCTTCTGCCAGCGTTCAGTAGGTGTTCTGTAGGAGTTGTTCCACGTGTAGATGTATTTCTGGTGTATCTGTGGGGAGGAAGGTGATTTCCGCGTCTTACTCTTCTGCCATCTTCCCGATCCCCCTTGTGTACTTTTTTAAAAGAGACAGTAGAAGTTCTGAGAAGTTAAATGACTTGCCTAAGACCTTACAGCAAATGATGAAACTGGAGAGCCCTTGAGACTTCCAGGCTCTGTTTTTTACTTTAGCGTTAGACAACTCCAGGTCCCTGTGCTTAGTGGAAATATCTTGGGCAAAACATCTAAATACAAAGGGAGAAAATTGTGAGACTCACATTTATAGATGGTCAGCTTCTATTGGTCTCTCAGGATCCTTGAACTTCACAAATTCACGACTATGATAATTCTCATGGTCTGTGACAGGAAACTTGGATCTTTTTAAAAATATAACTTTGAATAGAGAGATCCTCACTGAAATAATGCTAAATTTGAACATCAATTTTAGAATGCTTTTCATACAAATTTTTTTTTAGCAATGCTTGCTAACATGAAGTATATGATAGGATTCTGTATAAAAAGTATGTTATTTTAATTATGGATTTAAAAACCCTGCCTCCTTACAACCTCCTTTACTCAGGCTGGGTGGTGGTAGGAGGTGTACCCTGATGGTTTCCTAAAGAACAGGAAAAGAACAATTTCTCATGCAGCTCCTTGAGGGTTGATAGATGCATTATTGATCTTCAGTGAATGAGTCAAAACACAGATAGATGAATGGGTAAATGAGTGAACCTCTGATCTTCTTCTTGAACTGGCTGTATAACCAGTTTAAGTTATTTTCTTTATTTGGTTTTCAGAAAAGAGGACCCAAAGCTTGCTAAAATATCTATGGAAGTAGTCCAACATAGGCAGACAGCGACCCTATATCTCTTAAGAATATCTGAATGAGAGAACACTAATGCTTGAAAGTAACTGAGGACCCTAAAAGCTTATAAAGCTTTTAGGACATAAAGGACAGTTTATGAGTTTTATATATCATAAGCTATAAATGCCACTGTGATCTAAAATGAATTCAGATATGTATTTTAAAAATGATCATAATTTAGAAAAAGTGGACTCTAGACTAATAAGGCCATGCTCTTATTGTTATGAAGAGTCAATATATTTTTAAGTACAATATACATTATAGTAAAGTACAAATGGGTCATCTTGGAGGACAAATCCAGTTTCTCTAGTTTTTCATTTCAGCTGTTGTGTCTAATGGTTTACACAATAGGAAACAGATATCTTCAACTAAACAAATCATTAGTTGACTTGTAGAGAACTGTGAAATATTTCAGCCTCTTGTCTGAATAATCTTTTAATTATGTAAATTTATGAGTGCAGAAGCAATTTTTTTATGTTCTACACGTTTTTTACATTTTACCTATATATTTTCTAATTGTTAATGATCCCATCAGATAATGGGTATTGTTCGTGTGGTTATGTTATTACTAAAACTAATGATGTTCAGTTTTTAATGCCTATTTAGGGAACATTATGAAACATCAGGTGCAAGCTTATTAATTACATGTATTACATTTTACATACATTATCTATGATGCTTCTAAAACCCAGCTATTAAAATCCAGTCTCAAAGAGGTTAAAAACTTATCCAATGACACACGACTAGGAAATGACAGAGCTGGTATTGCACTAGTGAACAATGATCTCTACCCCCTTGTATCAGTTAGCAGAGACCTATGTATGCATTGATACTAAAATATATGCTAACAAACAATGAACATTAAACTAGCTACAATTAATTTTGTATTTAAATTTCAGAGTAGCATTCCTGAAGTACAGTTTAATATAGTTTCTCTTTTACTGTGAATGAATTATATATTGATTAATGAATCAACCAATTTATGGGAAATCTCCTAGCATCAGTAGCACACTGAATTATATCACATTTGTGAAAGATGAGATAGTACAGTTTGAGACTTTTTTTATATTAAAAGCAAACAAAGTTATATGTTAGAATAAAGTTGTTCACTAAGTATAAGAACATGCCTGTAACTTTCCTGACATCACTCTATACCTTTTATTGTGTTATAATGACAAGTATAGTAAGAGATGTTTTATTGGAATTTCCTATGTATTTATTTGAATTTTCATTGTTACGGCAATTTAGGGTTGGTACTGCATCATATGGTGTAAGTGGTGTCACCATCATGAAAATATGTCAGTCATGGGAATAGTTAAGGAAAAAACATTCTTCCACTATGTTCTAGACATTGACAACAGAGCTCTGAACCTAGACCAGGAAAACTTAAAAGGTTGATCTTGGAAATGAAGAGAGCATAACCGAACTATAAAAGTGTAATAGAATAAATTGGAGTGAGAAATGTGACTAGCTGGATCATCAACTTCTGAATTAATCTCCCTGCGATCTCCTTTCATTACATCTAAAACAATGAGCTCAGTATACACTGCTGTATGGTATAGTTAAAAGTGGCTAAGAGGGTAGATCCTAAAAGTTCTCGTCACAAGGAAAAAAAAAGTTTTTTTGTTTCTTGGGGTTTTTTGGTAACTATATCAGGAGATGAATGTTAACTTATTGTGGTATTCATTTCACAATATAAGCATATGAAGTCATTGTGCGGTACACCGTAAGTATATATAGAGCTGTATGTCAACTATATCTCAATGAACCTGAAAAAATAATTACATAAAATTATAAGCTTACACCTGACATTCCTCAAGGTAGGTTACAGCTCTAAGACTATGATTCCAAAAATGACAGCAGTACTCTTTGACCAAATTGTGATTCCTCCAGTCAGGAAGCCATGGAAAAAGGGAGATGGTGAAGAGGATTTCTGCTTCAGAACTCTGACATTTCAATGTCCCTTAGTTTATTTTAGTGGATGATGATGACATGTCCTTAAAATGCTTTATGGAAAAACACATGTTAGATATGAGTTCTAGACTTATCTCTACATTGACAAGTATGTTCTAAATAATAATATTTTCCTATAAACATGTATGTTATTTAAATATGTTCATTTCTGTTTGAGAATATTTTGGTCAAAATATGTTTTGACTATATATTTGGTTTCAACAATTCCTGCTTTAACAAGCACTTGTTTTAGTAGAAATTTGATGTGAATACACTTGGGAATACTTCTACACATTACTACTAAAAACAGAAAATACCTTCAATATTTAGTATTTAATAATATCAATTATAATATCAGTATTTTCAAAGAAATGCATAAATGAGAAGAATAATTGTTTTTTTGGCAAAATAGCTCTTTCAGTTTTGATGCAGTCACTTAAAATTTTATATGATGCTTCAGTTCCAAGATTTTTATTCAGTTTATTTACATGAAAGATTGTCATACGTAATATTCAGGTGACCCTGGAGGAATAAAGTTTAGCTTAAGATTGTACTTAAAGTTTATTAACCTTGAAGTTGACATGGTAATTCTACATTTTCCAAGCAAGGTTGTACTCAGTTAAAATACATTTTGATATAAATTTCTTGAAGAAAATTTTAATCTAATGTGTACTTGAATTATCTACCAAAGATAAATGAAAAGGTTAAAAAAAGAGGAAATGGCTGGACATGGCTGAAAGTAGAAGTACAACTGCCTTTACTACTGGCATCATACAAATGAACATTTAAAGCATTACTGCCTCTCAGAAATCTTTAAACTTGTGAGATTAGTGACTGAAAACACCTTGAAAATATATTGAGTATGTATTAAATGTTAAGCATGCTTATGTTTCTTTGGATATAATAACTGCTAGGCATCTTGCATAATACAATGATGAACCATCTAACTTCTTACTGAAAAAGATATTTATTGTGTTGGGGTAGAAGACAAAAGATAGAAAACTGGGAGAAGGGACATAGTTGTGTGGATTAAGTTAGAAATTTGCTCATTTTAGAAATTCACCACATTGAAGGGCTGAAACTAAGTATCTTCTATTGGGGTTTGGTTCCCCAAATACTCACTGCAGGTTAACCCTTACATCCAAACATGAGCCTTTGACATCCTCAGCCCTGCAGTTTCAACCACTGATTTATGAGAGGGTGTGAACACATGTTGGGTTTTTTTGGATGCACAGTTAGTTGCAAGTTCAAGAATTTTATTAAGTATATCATTAGGAACAAATTAGTGTCTTGCATTCTACTTTTATCATCTTACAATATACACTTGACCTTTACTGAAAACATGAGGACATGGTAAATCACAAAATTAATTTACAGAAGAGTTGCAGAACTGCAGAGGGGGCTTGACTTTTAATTTACACACAATCTTTCAGCATTTCAAAATCTTAGGTGTTGGTAAACTAATTCGTGTTTTGAATAGTGGTGTATAAGGAGAGTGTGGGTATATTTCACAGGTTGCTATGACCAATAGGAATCAAAAGATTAATCATGGGCTTCCCTGGTGGCACAGTGGTTGAGAGTCCGCCTGCCGATGCAGGGGACACGGGTTCATGCCCCGGTCCGGGAAGATCCCACATGCCGTGGAGCAGCTGGGCCCATGAGCTATGGCCATTGAGCCTGCGCGTCCGGAGCCTGTGTTCCGCAGCGGGAGAGGCCACAACAGTGAGAGGCCCGCGTACCGCAAAAAAAAAAAAAAAAAGATTAATCATAGCATTAAAATGTGCCCTTAAAATAGTGATTTCTTTGAGCCATCTGACACCTGTCTGTGTAAGTTAGCTTTCTTACCTCCACTTACAGCTGAGGAAACTATGGAAAGGTTAAAGGAGCCTGAGGTATCACTGCAAGTTAGTGGAGCCAACAAAGCCTGACTGCAAAATTGTAGCCTTTGTGATTTCTGCTTAATAGTCTAGGCCGGAAGTATGTTAAGACATGTGTAAACTGAGAAATAAACAACAAATGAGTTAGGGTAAGGACAAAAGTATGGATGTAGTCACTTCTTTGCAGTAAGTTATCTGCCATGTTCTAGCCATATCCAAGAAATGTTCAAAGCTTCAGCCCCAGAAAATATTTTCATTTTGATTTATCACCACGTTACAAAGACATCTCAAAAATAACTGATCAGAGTTTTCATCAAAAAATAAAGTTCCCTTTCTCAGTCTATTTCTCTTCCTTTAAAGTTCCCTTTCTCAGTCTATTTCTCTTCCTTTAATAAGACAATATAACGGATTCTACACTTGGAAGTGTGTTTCTACTTCAAAAGCCCCTCTAGGACTTCCTGGCCATTATTTCCAACATAGAGATCCAATGAGGCACCAGCGTATCTGCTGTAAAACCTTCCTCTGGGTATCCCTTTTACCCACCCGAAAGATTTTGAAGTCTTTTGGGTTTGTATATTCCTTTACATGTCTTTCTGGTGTTGAAGTCTATATTCTCCTAACTGAATTATATGACGTCTAGGAAAACTTTGGTATTCAGTGGTCTATGTATGTTTCAGTTTATTTTACTCCTTTCTATTCTTTTCTTATTTGAAACCAAGAGCCAATGTCACTTCGTTTTTATTAAAAAAAAAAAAGACACCTCATAGATGTAAATAATGTTATTAAACCATCTATTCATTTCTCTCTTTACTGGTAAACCTTTTGAATTCTTTTACCTTTCATTAAAGGGGCAATTTCCCAGCTTTTTCATCCTTTTTATACTATTTTGGGTTTCCTCCAAGTTTTCTATATCCCTCTGAAGTAAAATTCTGCATACATTGCTTAATGCATGGGTCTAGTCTTGTGTCATGTACCAAGTATGGTGTTTAAATAAGAGTGAATTGTAGGGTGTAACTAGAGCAGTATGATATTATTAACATCTAATTTTACCATCTATGCTGTTATATTATTGGGTACTTAATGTTCCACTCATATAGAAAGAAAGTAAAACTAGAAGAAAAAACAATGTATTCAAAACTCAAAACAAGATTAATGTGGAAAAGTGTTCTTGGAGAATGGAATGAATATATATTTGAGAAGGTTAAAAGCCTAATGCTTAGTTACTGAGAATACAGACATTAAGTCTAAAGTTGTCAGTCAGGTTCAGTAGAAATTGTTTCTATAAAAATACTACGAATTTATTTCTTTTTCCATAGGCTAGATAAAATAGATATTCTGGGTTCATCATTTTTTAATATGTTGTGGCAGAGATAGCTAATTGTCCCCAAATGTCCAGTTTCACATTCGTCCCTCGGTAATGAAGCCCTGTGTGTTGTTGGGCACTTGGACGCTCGGCATAAAGACTACATGTGCCGGAGAAGCAGCAGCACCAAGAAAAAACCATACAATGAAGCTCTAGTCCATAGAATGCAGTTAACACATGCATGCCCTGCCTTTCTCACCTTCGGATGACGCGACGCAGGGATGGAGTCTGGAGCAGCCGTCTTAGACAAGGAGATGAAACATGCATTGAGGGTGGCAGATTGAAGAATAGAAAGAGCCTGAGTCCGAAACACAATGAAACCACCATGTCAGTCTCAGGTTACTTATATTTAGACTGTCACATGGAAAAGGGATACTTTTCTATTGGTTTAAGCCACTGTGGGATTTTCATTAGAGCAGCTAAAAATCATTCCTAACTAATACACTGTATAACAAAGCTATCTTTATCTTTACATTTAAAACTTTTATTTTTAATATTATTTTTGCTTTAAAAAGGTGTTTGAACAGAACTAGAAGTAATCAGGAGAGCATTAGTATTTATTCATTGCTTTTTTGGGAGTATTGTGCTACACTTTTAAAGGTTTTATACATCACTTTAAATCTAGAATAGTTTGAATGAAAGTATGCAGAATGACTAGGTTTCTTTTGTACCTTAGCATTTCCATGTGAACTTGGCAGACGATGTTCAAGATAAAACACACTCAGTAAAGATGCTGAAAGCAGATTTATTCAAAACTTTCATAATACAGGTGAAAATGGAAAACAATTTCCAACAGCTTAAAAAAATAACACTTTGAAGTCTTGAAGCAGCCTTTTTGTGAATAAAGAATAAACAGTCATAATTGCTTTTCTGCAAAGGCAAAAGAGTGCATTAAATTTGCTTTTCAAATGTACATTTTGTTGACTTTATAATAATAAATGTGCTAAATTCTCTTGTGCCCTTATAGCATTAAAAACCAGTAAATGTTATTTATTCCAAGAAAATTGAAGACTGGGAAACCACCTTTGATTATAAGTTTTTGTTTAATTGTGTTTTTTCTTTTGCTATATGAGGAAAATTATTAAGTCGCAGGCAATGGAGTTCTTTTGCAATGTTAACTTTGGCTGAAGAACTGTAACACGCTTGCTTGCGGGGGTGGAAGTAGTCGGTTATGGCATAGAGTACTTCTTTGAGCTTATTGGTTGAGGGTTTTATTAAAATTAGAGAAAGTGTTATTTTATTTTAAATTATTTAAAATATATAACAAGAAAATGTGGATATAATTTCCCTATTATTCAAATTTCTCTAGTTATTAATTGTATTAATTTCTATACTTTGGAGAGCAACATTCAATGTACGAAAGAACTTTCAAAATTCATGAACTGCCCATTAAATATCTAACTCTTACTCCTAAAGCAATTTTGTTATTTTTTTATATTCAATGCAGTTACAGTGTATAATATAATTGTGCAAAGCTACTGATTTTTTTTATGTATATTGCTAGTGATGAATCTAATACACATAATTTACCTTGAAATGTGATTAGTTAGAATACTCAGATTTTCATTTCTTAGATTTAGAAAGCATCACACAAATTTTTAAAGTTTGAGTGTTTAAATAATCACTAATACTGCATATAAAAAGAATTAATTTTATAATGTTTTTGAATTATTTTAAAGCAATTGCTTGCATTAAGTGTACTCCAAGGTGTTCTCTGTAAATTAATGTGGAACAAGATAATTCTCTTTCAATAGTTTTTATGCTGAAAGACGATCAATAGCACATAGGCCATTAATAGAGGCCATTTTTTGATCAAACAAGAAATAAGCAGGCCACCAAACAGAATGAGGTCATAAGGAACAGATTCTAGCCAATAAGTCTGCTGGCAGAGACAGCTGAATGTGTTCTCACTGTAATCTACAGGGCTCAGCAGTGATTATTCTTCACCTGCTGTGCTACTTATGTCTGAATCTCTTTTCTTCTCTCCCTCTCTCTCTCTCTCTCTCTCTCTCTCTCTCTCTCTCTCTCTCTCTCACACACACACACACACAC
This sequence comes from Tursiops truncatus, assembly GCF_011762595.2. NCBI lineage: Eukaryota > Metazoa > Chordata > Mammalia > Artiodactyla > Delphinidae > Tursiops > Tursiops truncatus. The sequence continues at coordinate 6,783,221 of NC_047043.1, forward strand.
ACACACACACAGACACACACACTTATTACCAGTGGTGTGCCAGTCGATATGTTAAGAAGTAGAGATATAAAGTAAATAAGGAGCCCTACTTTTTAAAAATTTAAAGTTTAATGATGGTAAGAGGATGATAGATTACAGAGTGTTGTAAAAAATATGCCTGAACCATTTCCTTACTCTCTCATCTTGCTTATTTTTCTGTTAGGATCCTGGCATCGCCAGAAAACTCTTGCAGCAATATTTGGCTCTGATGTTATTCTCTATAACAGCTAATAATTATACCTATTATTGACCAAGTTCTTGTTGCATGGCAGGCAGTGTTATAAGCTATTTATAAGCATTAACTCATTAAATCATTATAACAACCTTAGGAAGTCGCCACTATTATTATGGCCATTTTTCAGATGAGGTAAACTGAGGTATCCAGAGATGAGGTAAATTGCCTAGTGTCAAGCAGGTAGTAAGTGGTAGTCAGGATTTGAATTCAGGCAGGTTGGTCCACAGCTTCCTCTATTCACTGCTACCTTCCTCTCCCCTACCATGACCTTTCACTTAGATCATGGACAGAACTACTGCTCATCTGTTGTTTTCTTATGATGGTGAACCTTAGTGTTGATGTTACACAGCTCTAAATTGAATGTAATAGCAAAAGAATATATAGCTTCAGATGCTGGTGAACTAGCTAAGCAGTATTTGTATATATGTGTGTATATATATATATATATATATATATATATATATATATGTACACATGGCAAAACAAAACGAAAACAAAGCCTAGAAACTCAAAAGATCTCATTAAGTCATTACATATACAATACAACTATCCATCAGCAGGGGAGTAGATACTAAAGTGAACTATGTTTATATGATAGGATAACATATAGCGGTAAAAATAACCAACTAATACTAAATATATAAGTATAGACAAGTCTCAAAGCTAAAAAGAAAATGTCAGTAGGTCACACATGGTATGATATAATTATAAGAAGTTTAATTTACAAAGAATGCTGCATAGATTTAGGAATTTTAAAGAAGTTTACACATGTAGTAAAAGTGTAAAGTGAAGTATGAGAATGATCGACATTCACAAAAAAGAAAAAGATATCCACTGCAGGTCAAACTGGAAGGGCGGCAAAGGAAATTTCATCTCTTTATATGTTTAATATTGAATTTCATACATGGTTATTAGGAACACAGATTTTATATTATTCTATAATCATAATTCTGGCTCTAAAATATTTTAGGATCTTCAAAATATTTTTAAAAAAGGAAGAAGAGAGGGAACAAATACACATAGTACTCAATTTAAGCATAGAAGTACATTTGTCTAAACCATTTATTTTAAAAAAATGGAATGAGATGAAATGGTAGAAAAGAAATGGACTCTGAAATCAGGAAGCCTATATTCAAAACTTATCTGTTCTAGGTAGTCTGGGCTTAGTGCAAATCATTTCTTGCCTGGGGTAGGTTTATTGATGTTCAAAGGTTTGTTATCTGTTGTGGGGTTGGGAGCTAGGGGTGGGCATTTACTATTCTATATTATCTTGAAACATTCTTCCAGCCTAATAATTTATGCTTTTAAGTATTTTTTATGCACTAACTCTGCTCCTATCTCTTTGTAGGGTACTGTGATGGATATGGTAAAAACCCAGCATCAATGGGATTCCATCACCTGCTAAAAAAAAAAAAAGTTCCAACTTTGTTCACAAACCATATGCTTTCATCTCTTATTATTGCATGTAGTTATAAATATACCATTTATATAGGAAATTTAAGTGAGACAACAGAATCCTGAAAATCTGAAAACTACCATTAAACCTATGAAAAAATATAGCTACAATGCTTTTCTTCCCTTCTTTGACCAGAAGATTGACTTGTAAGAATTATTTCTTCTCACCTTTGTCATGTCGTCATACTTTTTATTTATATTTTTCCCACTTACTCTTTTATCCCTCACAAACAATCAGGGATTGAACTTATCTAACTGTATAAACATATACATATAAACATATGCGTCCCGGAGGCTGAGTGTGTCATGGAAAGAGAACTGCAATCCCTCTGTCAAACCGATTTCCACCTGTTGGGCAGCATGTGCCTGCAGCACATTATGGAACCCAAGAACTTAAGTGGGAAATTTCCAGATCCTAAGTGGATGTTGAATCCTATTTCAGTGTGGGAGTATTTTCCACCCACTGATAACTTAGGCAGATGGCTTTCCCAGAGCTGTCAAGCACGCAGTTGAAACACATTTTTTTCATAACAGGCTACTGACACAAGCAAAAATTCTAAGAAAGAAAAATACAGCCCACAAATCAACACAGTCACACCCCAGAGTCATTCTAATTAAGAAATAGTTCTTGGGACTTACCCTAAAATGGAATCACTAGATCATATAACCGCAGGTAAAGGCAATGAAATATGAAGCAAACTATTTGAATGAGCTACACATTTTCCCTCAAGAACAGAGTGTGTTCTATGCCACAGGTGTTTGAGTAATTGCAGTACATTAGGAATATATCATTTTTAATAGACCTTGTACACACATTCCCACCTGTGTGAGACGGTGGTCCAATTTCGATACTCTGGGCTGAGTGTCAGATGTACGTAAGTCCATACCGTTTAATAAGGCCTCACTTGCCAAACGAGTGCTGTGGCTGTGGTCTCCTTACCCTGCTGTTGATTAGTTGAATGACAGAGTAAGTCACTTAGCCTTAGCATGTCTACATTTTCTCCTATAATGTAGCTCAATATTACAGAAGGGTTTCGCAGACCCTTTGTGAGAAGTACAACTGATTCCCCCTCAACCAGATGAAAATTAAAAATGCAAACGTAAATTCTTGATTTCAGAAAAAGATGTCTGGGTGGTTGACATTTGGATCAAAAGGGAAGTGAATTATGTAAGTACAACGGTATTTGATTATAGCACAGTTATATCAATTGAATTCCTATAGAGACCCTCCATTCTAGTTATTCCACTAGGAGTCAATGTCAGTAAGAGACTCAGGACATGGCCTTACAAGGCACAATATCATACTGCAGTGCATTCTTTATTTACAAAATATAATCTGCCTACTTTATTAAATGGCTTGAATCAACACATGTAAAATAAAAGAGATAAGATCATATGATTAAAAATACAAGCTCTAAGTCACATTAAAATAAGGAAAGAAGTATACAAAAAAACAGACTTCTGTAAAACAAAAGCTTATTAAACATTTATTTTAAAACTTTGCATTTCTTGGCAGCTAAGGCACAGGGTACTAAAAGTGATTATATGATTCTCACGGCCAAAGGGAAGAATAGTGTTTTCACAAGTAAAGCAAATGTATATTATCCTGGTGTTTGAGGTTTGTCATTTCATTGTGTTCTTACAGAAGGAACATTAGAAATAGTTCTTTTCTGTGAATTTTTGATTTACAATGTAATTTAAATCTGCATTTTTCAGTAAATTGAAAAATTGGCTTCAATTTTTCACCCCTTCTTAAATCTCTACCTTTTTAAATATCAGTTTGAAATGAAAATCTATTCTAACATTGGCCTCAGCCACGAGATTGCTTTAGCCCCAAGACTCTTGGCAAACACAATACACACAAAGGACTGAGAAGTGTTTGCACAACTGGACTTGGTCCCTTTTGAGTCTCTGCCGTTGTCATGAACACATGCCCTGGCTAGAGAGACCTAAAGGGCAGGCCAGGTTGCCCCAGTGCCCCCAGCTCTCCGAGGTGAGCTACAGGCGAGCCATATCCTGGACCTACGACGGGCACAGCCGGGATCAGTAGAGTTGTCTAGCCAACCTGATGCTTACTATCGTACACCACTGGGGTTTCTGTGGTGCCTGATTTTGCATCACAAGCTAGCTGATGTGTTCATGACCACATATGAGGTGTCCTCTCCCCGTAGCCATGAGCACAGGACTTAATTTTAAAATTTATAAAAGTAGCTTAAGCATATTTGTACTTTAAATGCTAATACTGACTTTTATAATCGAAACGAGCCACCATCAGGAGAGCTTGCCCCTTGATTTGTTTTTCCAGTCTTTGGTAATGTTTGTGCCCTTTTTTCCAGATCACGTTAGCCAGGGGTCACTGAAAAATAACTCTGACTAGGAGATGCTGACTACATGGACAACAAGCTGACTTCCCTAATTATTTAAAGTGTTACTTTCCAATGTGCTGATTGATACTGCTTTTTTAGTTCCATGCTGAGGTTTCCCTAAAGGAGCTGGGGATGGGTCTAGGGTTGTCTCTCAGATAAATTCAAATAGGGTCTGTTAAAGAGACCCCATAAACATTTGCACTTGGTACACCACTGTCTTCAGCTCACGGAGAAAATGTGGAGGGACCTTGGCCAAAGTCAGGGACCTGGCTAACATGTCTGCAATTAACCCTGCATCATTCAGGCCACTGTCCTATCGAATATATACAGCCAGGAGGAATGAATGGTCACCATTTGGAGGTAAGATAAAGGGAATTCTGTCTTGAGAGCTATGTTGAAACAGATGAATGCTTCCCAATGATCCTCCTGCCCTGACACACATGGCAAGTTATGATACTTGTCCAGTGTATACAGTTAACAGAGGAACCACCTGACATGTGTAGCTGACACGTATAGGCCATGTGCCCATGGGATCTGGAGACCACAAACCCCACCCTTGGGGATGAAGAGACTCGTACTTGGTTTTGAGAATTGCTGTTTGCCTCCTTTTGGTTGAGAACCTCTGAAACAGATGACTCCAGTGGTTCTCTTAACTCCCAGCTTCTGAGACCTGAGACATTGCTGTGGTGAATGGGGCAGTAGACTATAGAGAGAAGCTCAGGATGTTGGAAGTTTTGGGTCAAACTTCCCCAACCAACTAAAGAACCTTTTGAATTTTAACCTTTTGAAGTTCAGATTTTCATCTGAAGAATGGGAGAGCTAGGAAAAAAGTGGTCTTTAAGTTTCTTCTTTATGTTAAATGTTATACTATCAGGATGCATATTAATGCCTGCATATCACGGATGAGGTTAATGTGTTTTGGGAGTAGGGAGAAAAAGACAAAACATTCTATAATGATCTAGTCAATGATTATGTAACAACCATCTGAACTCACTAGACACAGTTTCTAGGTCACTGATGACGAGTCTTTGATTTGATGCTAGGTTTCTGTAGCTTGCTAAAAGTCAGAATAAATGAATTTTTGAGGAACAAAACAGATCATTTCCTAAGTATAGCTTTCCTAAGACCTTAATGTGTTTATGTTAGCATCACTTGAATTCAGCAATGTAGATGATTGAAATAAAATACATATTCAAGATATTTAAATTCACTGTTTAAGACTGTATTAAGTTTAAAATATGAAAAAGTGTAAATATGCCACATGTCAGTATCCTTCATATTAATGAGTATATATTATGCTGTGTGATACTTTTTGAAAGCAGTCACCATAGAGGCTGGGGAAAATGTAAGGTAATAATTTTATTGATACATAATTCCTATGATCATAGTAAATTTTCAGAAGACAAAAAGATGCTGAATTTTATAACGTCAGGAATCAATATTTGTTAATATGCTATGGGTTTTACTCTATGCTTTTAGAAATAATACTAAGATTTCTTATTGCTCATCTGAAGGCATTTAAAAAAATGATCATTGAAATATGAAAAAATGCAGGTTTCAGATTTTTTTTGAGCCAGTACACAGTAAAAGAAAAAGAAGGAAGGGATAGGAAGTTAGTAAGAGATATTACTGAAAGCACACTGTGACTTAGAAAGAAATTAGATTTAAAAATAAATAATAAACTAAGATTAATATCTTTTATATTATTGCTAGATTTAGCTTAAAAAGGTAGAGATTTAAAATTTCAAAAATCTATCCCTTCAATGTCACCCCAAACTATGTACAAGTAAATTTTCCTACATTTAATTGTGTGCGTATGTGTATTTAAGATGTGAACATTTTTTCAGAAACTCAGACTTTCCTTCCTTGTTAGTCTCTTTGTCTTCAAGCATCAGCCTTGACCTTGAACTTTAAATTCAGATGACTACAAGACTGGACAGATGTGTGCTGGGTTTAGAAGAGCACTCACTTTCAATAAGTGCAGAGCCTATGTTGATCCAGGAACTTTGCTAGGTAGTGGGACAATTATAAACAGTAATAATATCCCCTGTCCTCAAGGACATCGAATTCATTGATTCATTCATTCCCTCATTCAGCCAACTTTCCCTTCCTCTTACCTATCTTTCCCAAAGGCTTAGGTGGAAATGCAGAAATCAGCAGGATGCAGTCTCACCCCTGGGGGTAGACACTGACATTTGCCTCTCCGTGTCCACTCTTCCTTCCTCCGTTATCTACAGAACCTTGACTTTATTCTGTTAGAAATACTTACTTTATGCTTGCAGCTTGTGGTAATCATGTGACTCAGCTCTAGGCAATAAGATGTAAATGGAATGAGTAGAGTTCAACTGGGTAGAGTTTCTGGAAAACTATTATTTTTTTCTTAAAAAGAGACAGAATTTCTCTCTCTCTCACACACACACACACACACACACACACACACACACACACACACACACACACACACACACACACCCTTTTCACCATTACCATTTCTTCTTCTTCCTTTCTTCACATCATAGCTGTGATGTGTGGAGGTGGAGCAGCTATATTGTGAGCATGAGGACTATACCCACAAGGTACAGATGTTGAGGAAGCTAAAAATATCCTGAGACTTTGGAAACCTTTCAAGCATCTCTGAGCAACTGGCTAATCACTTCTAGACTTCTTGTGATGTCAAAAATATTATAGTATAACATTCCTCTTGTACTCTACGTTTCTCAGGGCACTCTTTAGATTTCCTGACGGTTATCTCTCTCTTTCTTTTGGTTTATGTGACTTTTTTTGTCCCAAAGAATTAAGAAAAAATAAGTGGGTATTTTCTGATAAATACAAAAGATGGGAAGAAAGCATTGATGTGAGGAAACTTTGATACAGAGACTTTCCCAAGACTAGTTTGGGACTTGGGAGGAAAACTAACGTTCTAAAAGTCAGTTATGTTAGGTACTTGACTGCACTGTTCACTTTAAAAATGGTATAAATAAATGTATTTGAAAAAAATGAATATGATTCCCCCAATTAGGTCAAATTTATGTCTCCCTTAATGTTAAAATGTGACCAGATTAACTGTCATTATTATTAAAGGAAAGAACAGTGAGTTTTCTCTCGGCCTTTCTTTTTTCATGACTCTGTCCTGGTCATAGTGAAGACGAGAAATTGAAACACAAAGCAAAACAACACCTTCATGCAAAACTCTCAGTAACAATGAGAACTTTAAACATGGTATTTATTGTAACTTTAAAATGGCTGTGTCCAGTTTCCTTTGCGTTATTAAATAATTTCATATCTAGAAACCTGCTCCTGATTTGTTTATTGGATATTACAGATCTTAATGGAGTCCTATTGCTTATATCTTTAGAAAGACAATATGTATCTTGGTAAAACTGATATTTTGGACCCAGAGGGTCCTTGGCTCAAATTCCAACAGAGAATGCTTGCGCTGTGCACCTTCATATGTTATTGGTTAGCATGCTCTAATTTTCTTTTTAAAAAACTGATCTTATTGGTGACCCAAAGGCCTTTCCTTGTTTTTCTAGTAACATAAGGGGAAGGTGAGTGGAAAAGTTATGTGAGATGGAGGGATAAGTTCCAGGCCTTCTGCATTTCGATAAAAGAGATCCCTCTCTAGGATTTCCTTTTCCTCATAGTCTTTCATTACCTGAAATTTTTAACTTTCAGAATCTGGGGCAAATATTTTAAATTTTGGCCAGTTAATAACTCAGTGGCTTTTTACCTTATTGCATTTTTGCCCTAATTCTAAACATTTTAAAGTCACAATTATATATGGCGAGTTTAGAGAGAGATTCTTAAGATATAAAGAAGCTATTAGCATGAATAAACATGCAAAGAAAACTACAAATTTAATGATTTCTTATGATATATTTATCAACTAGCCAAAAAGAAAAGCTTGCTTAAAAAATGAGTTCTAAGTTTTATGGTAACTTTCCCTTAAATTATTTTAATAACTCTTGTTGTGGGTTGTAGGTATGTGTGTGTGGAAACAATTATCATGTTAACACATGATTCATAGCATATATGTTTGCAAATACCTTCAATACTAATATGTTATTTCTTCCGTATGAGGTTTAACATTCCAGACGAAGTGTTTAAAAATATGTATAAGAGGGAAAACAGATGTTCACGCACCTTGCTTTGCGTAACAATTCATTAAAGAATATAACCAAATAACCAAATATGCCCAAATAAGGTCAATCTGGCTAGTGCTAATTATTATTTGGCATGTAAGCAGTCAACCACAGGAGAAAAATATTTAAATATTTAGGCTGGTAGTTTTAATGCTGCAGGATAGATATTTAGTGGGAAAAACACCTGTTGCTAATGTTTCCAATTAAGGTAAATTTATAGTAGATCTCTGTGAATCCAGACCTAACATCTTGATATTGCCTTATGTGTCCTTAATAGCATAACACCAAAGATAGTCAGTTTTAACACTGATTTACAGGTTCTTCTATAATGCTTCAAATAGATGTTCCAACCATTCTTTCCCTTATACTCCTATCTCCACTCTTCCCTTCTCCTCCCTTTCCTTCCATCTGTCCTCTCTCACCGCCTTCCCTCTTTCCCTTCCTATCTCCCTCTTTCCTTCTTTCCTTTTTTTTTCTTTTTAATGTATGAGCCAGGCTAAATTAAACATTTTATATGCAGATCATAAAGATAAAATAATGCTTTGTGTCACTATCTCATAAAAAGTTAACCATACTTCACCTTTTACATCAAAAGAAGACCGTATTTTGCTTTGATAGATATATATGTTCCATGTGTGACAATAATATAAAATTGGCCACACAGGACAGTTTAATGAAGATATAATGGGATTTTACAATTTAAATTATGTATTGATTTTTTATTGTTGTCTTATTATTTATTTATTTATTTGTTTTAGTACTCAGAATTTTAGGAGGAAACAAAAAATCCGCTGGATAGAAATTCCAAAGACAGGTTTTTTCTTTTTTAAATCTAGATATGGAAATATATTACCAGAAAATTGGAAAATTTCCTTAATAAAAAGAAAAGACCTGGAAATAGGTTTAATACAATGTTTAAACAAAGGTTTTGGTGCTTCCAGAGTTCCTTCTCCAAAGCTAATGGTATATTGGCCATGGGAAGTGAAGAAGTAACTAATCAACTGTGACTATACTCCAAACACAGCTTTGTCTTGAATTTGGTCATTTCAGGTCCAACAATTTTATTTTGTTTTGCTTGTGCTCTAGTAGGACCCAGTCACAGTCCTTGACAGAATGGAGACCCCAAACTCAGTCCCCCAACATATATGCCTTTTTTTCTTTGTTTTCCTCTTTCTAATTTATTTTGGTTATGCAACAGCACTGAGCATGTGAGCTGGTGATTAATTACTGCCCTTGACCCTTGGGTTCTGTGGGAGCTTCTGTGGGGTAGCAAGGCCAGTCCCATAACCACATATGCCATGCATCTCCCAGTCAGGTCCAAAGAGGTTTCAGGCTCAGAAGTATGCCTTGAGAGGAGGTGGTCGCATAAAGGAAAAGAGGAAGAAAATTAGCAGACTTGGATGATAGTTACAATGAAAGATGAGAAGTCTAGAGAGTCTCATGATCACTCAAAATGCAAGGCCCAGCTACATATGTACTCATTCATTGGCAAGAATCCAAACATTTAAATACTCACGTGCAAATAAATTATCCACTCCAGTTAATAGAAGGTTCCATTAAAGCAATTTACAGACACAATCAAAGCATAGCTGCCCTGGTTTCGAAACTTGGCTAGACTATCAGGCAGACAACAAAACAGAATGGCTTCATGATGTTCCCTTATTTCCTAGCCCTAACCACTCAGAACACCTTAAGAAAGCATGGTCTTGTTGTTTGTCAGATAGTAAATACTGCCAGGTACAAAGGGGGAAAAAGTAGATATTTAGAGGAAAAATATATGTAAGTTAACTGTTTTAATTATGATTTAGTATGTGGTAGGGACTTCTGTGAAAAATAAGCCACTGCTTTGTAATTTTCGTAGAATATATAAGCAGTGTCTTAATCTTCCTCTGTGCTCTCGTGGGTGCTATATCCACTGGGAAAGCATAACCCAAATGTGGCCTTTAGAAGCAGTGCCATCTTCATGAATCATTGAGGACCAACAGGTAGTAAACAGAGTATATGATTGTCGTACAATCATGGTGCCAGAAGGGATCTAGTCCAATTCCCCCTTCTTAAGATGAAATGTTCTTTTGTTTGTTTGTTTTTGAAATAAAAGGAATAATGTTATTTTTCCAGCTTTATTGAGATATAACTGGTATATAAAAACTTCGTATAATCATTTTAGTGTACAGTAGGGTGAGTACATGAGTGTATATACTCATATTACTATTACCACAAGACAGGTAATAAACTTATTCATCGCCTCCAAAAGTTTACTTCTGTCCCTTTGGGTTTTTGTTTGTGTGTGTGTATCCCTTTGGGTCTGTGTGTGTGTATAAAGACCACTTAACATGAAATCTCTCCTAAACAAATTTTTAAGTACACAATACCTTATTGTTGACTATAGACATTATGTTGTACAGCAGATCTCTAGAACTTACTTGCCTTGTACAACTGCAACTTTATACCCATTAAACAACTCCCATGTCCTTCTCCCTCCATCCCCTGGTAGCCATCATGCTATTGCCTATGTCTATAGGTTTAACTGTTTTAGATGCCCTAGGTAAGAGGAATAATATTTCATTTTATGTCATTTGGTTTCAAAAGCTACTGTAATTAACAATTCAACCAATAGCCTAATTTCAGAAAGCTCTAATTCTTCATAAATTTATTTAAAAATATCAAATCTTTACTTCTGTGGCTTCCACCTATTTATTTTAATTCTACTCAATGTGACCATCTAAGACAAATCTTTCATAATAAATACATCAGTGACTACTTAAGATCTCTGTCCCTCTCTCTCTCTCTCTGTCCCTCTCCCTCTCTCTGTCCTTCTCTCTCTCTCTCTGTCCCTCTCTCTCTGTCCCTCCCTCTCTGTCCCCCTCCCTCTCTCTGTCCCTCTCCCTCTCTCTCTGTCCCTCTCTCTCTGTCCCTCTCTCTTTTCTCTCTGTCCCTCTCTCTCTTCTCTCTGTCCCTCTCTCTCTCTCTGTCCCTCTCTCTCACACATATAGCATCGTGCCCAGTGAGCATCTATTAATGCTTTTATCAGAGACAATCTTCATTCCAATGAGAAGTCTTTTCAGCCTTCTTTTGATAAGTTTAGATGTTTCTTTTTTATGTCCCCATAAGATCCTATTTTTCCTCTATCATAGCACTCGTCCTTATTAAATACAATTAACTATTTCACACTATGTCCTCCCTACTGGGCAGTAAACCCTGAAAGAGAGGAAGAGATGTTTATATTGCTGCAAAGTGTATTCCTATCACCCAGAACAGTGCCCTGCACCAGTGAAGCCCTCAACAAATATTAGTGAAAAATGAGTGAATGCAGAGTGTGGGGTGAGGGGAGTGGAGGGTCAAAAAAGAGTGGGATCCAATAACAAAAAGCCTTATATGCCATCTTGTTGAGTCTAAATGGTACTCTTCAGTTAATGAGGAATGGTGAGGGTTTTTGTGGAGGGTGTTCAAGATAAGGACTGTGCGTTATAATGTCACTCCCTGAGAGGGACGGCTAAGAAATGGAATGATTGTTGAGACTCTTGTTATGGCCCCTCCTCAGCACAGTCAGAAGTTTTCTTTTTGTTTAATTTTTTAAAAAAATATTTTTAAAAGTGTACAAAGGTGATAATTTAATATACATAGATGTTATCAAATGATTACCATCTATAGGAAACTACAAATCATAGTTGTACATCTCAGGGAACTTTCACCAGATGGACACAACCATTTAACCCAACACCTAGATCAAGAAATAGAACATTTCTAGCTCACAGAACACTTTCTCCAACGCATCTTAGTCAGTACTAGTCCTTCCATCCCAAAGGTAATCACTAACCTGACTTCTAATACCTATGGTATTTTTGCCCATATTTGAGCTTTGTGCAAATGGAATCAGGCATTTTGTCTGACTGGATTTTTTGCTCAGTATTTTTAGTGGGATTCATCCATTCTGTTGCTTTCTCAGTAATTCATCCCATTCAAATTGCCATAGAATATTCCCTTCTCTATGCATAGTTCAGTGTAACCATTCTATTTCTAATGGGCAGCTGGGTTGTTCCTGTAGGTTCATGTATTTACACAACAGTCAAGATACTGCGTGATTCCAATGCCACAAAGATCTCTAATTTTTTTTTTATTACAACATCCTGCACATGATTCCCTTTACCCCAGTCCATAACTCCTGATAACCACTAATATGTCATCATCTTAAAACTTTGTTATTAAAAAAAAGTTAAATAAATGGACTCAGTATTAAGCGTTTAGGACTCTGGCATTTTTCTCTTTGCATGACTGGAGATTCATCCAAACTTTTGCATCTATCAATAGCTAGTTCCTAGTAGTAATCCATAGAAGGTATGTTACATAGTTTGTTTAACCATATATTTCTCTTTTTTTTCCCACATCTTTATTGGAATATAAATGCTTTACAATGTTGTGTTAGTTTCTGCTGTACAACAAAGTGAATCAGCTATATGCATATGTATATCCCCATATCCCTTCCCTCATGAGCCTCCCTCCCACCCTCCCTATCCCACCCCTCTAGGTGGTCACAAAGCATTGAGCTGATCTCCCTGTGCTATGCAGCTGCTTCCCACTAGCTATCCATTTTACATTTGGTAGTGTATGTATGTCAGTGCTACTCTCTCACTTCATCCCAGCTTCCCCTTCCCCCCCACCCCGCCCCGTGCCCTCAAGTCCATTCTCTACAATCTGCACCTTTATTCCTGCCCTGCCACTAGGTTCATCAGTACTGCTTTTCAAAATTCCATACGCAGAATCTGTCATACAGAGTGAAGTAAGTCAGAAAGAGAAAAACAAAACTATATATTTCTTGAAGAGCGTCTGGGTTGCTTCTAGTATTTGACTGCTAAAAATAAAGCGGCTATGGGGCTTCCCTGGTGGCGCAGTGGTTGAGAGTCTGCCTGCCGATGTAGGGGACGCGGGTTTGTGCCCCGGTCCGGGAAGATCCCACATGCCGCGGAGCGGCTGGGGCCGTGAGCCGTGGCCGCTGAGCCTGCGCGTCCGGAGCCTGTGCTCCGCAACGGGAGAGGCCACAACAGTGAGAGGCCCGCATACCACACAAAAAATAAATAAATAAAGCGGCTATGAACATTTGTGTACAGGTTTTTTTGTGAACGTAAATTTTCATTTCTCAGGGATACATGCTCAGGAATGCAATTGCTGAGTCATGTGGTAATCACATGTTTAGGTTTTAAGAAAATGTCAAACTTTCCCATTTTACATTCCCACCAAAGGTGCATGAGTGAACCAGTTTCTCTGCATCTTCACCCATATTGTCAGTGTTTTTTTTATTTTAGCCATTCTGATAGGTATTATAGTTGTACATTACTATGTTTTGATTTGTATTTCACAAATGGCTAATTACGTTGAACATCTTTTCACGTGATTATTTGCCATATGCATATCCTCTTTGGTGAAATATCTCTTCATGTCTTTTGTACATTTTCTATTTGGATTTTTTTACACTGTTGAGTTTGAGAGTTCCTCATATATTCTAGATACTAGTCCTTTGTTATGTAGGGGAGGCAGAATTTTACATTTACCCTCTTAGGGTTTTTTGGCCAGGCCTGATGTAAGACAGATTAAACTGAAGAAAGACACACACATTTACGTAAGTTCTATTGACACAGGAGTCCTTGTAAGGAAATGAAGACCCAAAGAAATGTTGCAAGCTACAAGTTTTTTAGGTTGAACAAAGACAGGCAATTGTGGAAAACTAATTGAATTATGTAGGGAGGCTAAGGGATGATAAGAGTTATTTTAACAAGGTCTGTTTGTGTAGAATTCTCTTAGTCTCAACTTCTTGTCCTTGTTGATGAGAATATTAGTACTTTCTTTCTGGTACAGGGAGGGCATCTTTCACGTGGAAGTTTTATATCCTGTTTTTAGGAAGAAAAGGGGAGATTAGAATGTCTTTCTTGTATCTGTTGTTTTATAAGTACCTTTAGCCCCAAATAATCCTTATGCTAAAGTAGCATATTTGGGGGTATAATATTCTGCCACCTTTTAGTTGCATATGTGTTTTACAAATATTTGCTCCCAGCTGAGAGCTTGTTTTTTCATTCTTTTCACATGGGTCTTCACAGAGCAATTTTTAAAATTTTTGATGAGGTCTAATTTACTAATTTTTATTTTATGAATTACACTTTTGATGTCACATTTAAGAACTCTGCCTATACGTAGCTCCCTAATATTTTCTTCTATTTTTTCCAAAAGTCTTATAATTTTACATTTTACATTAATCTCTATGATCCATTTAGAGATAATTTTTGTATAAGGTGTGAAGTTTAAGTCGAGGGATTTTTTGTGTATTTATTTTTCACTATGGATATCCAGTTTCTTATTCTTACGTGTCAGTATTGTTTTAGCTATTCTTAGGGCCTGTGTCTTTCCAGATAAATTCTAGAATAGGCTTGCCTGTTCTACCAAATGCCTTCTTGGATTTAGGTTGGAATTGCCTCAAATGCAAAAATAAATTTGGGGAGAATTGCATCTTCACTCTGTTGAGTTTTCCAATCCATGAACATAATAAGTGACTCCATTTATTTTGGTCTCCTTTGATTTAGTTCATCAGCATTTTGTAATTTTCATCATGTACGTATTGTTCATGTTTTGTTAGAGTTATACCTACATACTTTTTTTCCTTTGGGGCAATTTTAAATGGTCTTGCAATTTAAAAAAAATTTGGTCTGTATGTGTTCATTGTTAGTTATAGAAATGCACTTGATCTTTGTGTGTGGATTCTGTATCTTACAACCTTGCTGAACTCACTTCTTATTACTAAGAGTTGTGTGTATGTGGTGTGTGAATGTGTGTGTGTGTGTGTGCGCGCGCATGTGCGCGCAAGTTTTAAAGTATGTTTCTGCTGAATGAGTATTGCTTTCACACCATTGTAAAGTCGAAAAATCGTTAAGCCGACCCATAAGTCTGGGACCCCCTGTACACAGGTATGACTTATAAAAGTCTACTGGTATCAGCATTTTACTACCCTGAGTAAAGTGTGAAAACCTCACTTCTATTTGGTTACATTTATGCGCCCCTTTCCTACATATCAATGTTTTAAAGATCAGGTAGTGTTAACATTTTTGTTTCCATCTTCAATCCTTCTTCCTTCCCAATGCTTCAAGAGCCTCCCCTTATCATTTCTTTTCTATTTGAAGAAATTACTTTAGCCAGTTTTTAAGGGTAAGTTTGTTAGAGACAAATTTCTTTTGCCTTTGTTTCATTTCCTCTTTATTCTTGAGCAAGAGTTTCTCCATAGTTTCATAGTGGACAGTTATTTTTGTTCAACACTTGAAAAATACTGTACCCCTTCCTTCTGGCCTCTATGGTTGCAGATGAGAAATTTGATAGATTACCCAGAGGTAAT
Source organism: Tursiops truncatus (assembly GCF_011762595.2). Classification (NCBI taxonomy): domain Eukaryota; kingdom Metazoa; phylum Chordata; class Mammalia; order Artiodactyla; family Delphinidae; genus Tursiops; species Tursiops truncatus. The sequence goes on from NC_047043.1 coordinate 6,798,830, forward strand.
GAATCGTTTTTCTCTGGCTGCTTTCAAGACATTTTTTCTTCATCTTTAGTCTTCAAAACTTTAATTACAATGTGTCTTTGTGTAGATTTCTTTGAATTTAATCTGTTTATAGTTTGCTCAGTTTCTTGGATCTGAACGTTGTGACTTTTGCCAAATTTGGAATGTTTTCAGTCATTATTTCTTCAAATACTATTTCAGCCCTCCTTTTTCTTCTCTTCTTCTGGGACTGCTGATACAAATGTTGGATCTTTCATTGTCCCACGGGTTCCTGAGGCTCTGTTCTTGTTTTGTTTTGTTCTGTTGTTTTCAGGATGTTTTATCTCTATTGTTTAAATTGGGTGAATTCCATTAATATGTACTCACATTCACTGATTCCATCCTCATCATGTCCATTCTACTGCTGAGACCATCTAGTAAGTCTTCTTTTATTTCTACTGTTTTGTATTTTTTAGTTCTATAGTTTCCAAACTTTTGGTAATTTCTGTTTCTTTGCTGAGTCTTTCTATTTTTTCATTCATTTCGAGACAATTTGTAACTGATTGTTGAAGCATCTTTTATTCCAGCTGCTCTAAAGTGCTTGTCAGACAGTTCCAACATCTGATTGATCAGGATTGATATCAGTTGATTGGCTTATCTCATTCAACTTGTAATTTTCTTGCTTCTCTGTACGACAGCTGGGTTTTTGTTTTGTTTTGTTTTTTTCTTTTGGTTTTGGAGACTCTGGGCGCTACTCAAATATTTTATCTCAGCAGGCAGTCACCCGATTTAGGTTCACTACATGGGTCTTGCCCTACTTCTGTAGGCTGTGGTTCTGGTGGCAGTTCACCCTTCCAAGCTTCTGTGGTGCTGTTTGACCTGTTTAGTTTATCTGGGTCTGTTGGGGCTCCTACTGGTCTCTGCTGAAGTTGTCTGAGAAGGATTTTCCCCTAGGCAGCTGGGTATTTCTCTGTAGGAGAGGGGTACATGTGTTACCCTATAGGTACCTCCTAGCTGCTCTGGTGTCCCTCCACAGAGGAAGAGAGGTGGGGCCCCCAGGGACAAGGAAGCTTCCTGGACGAGGCTGCCTGCTGTAGCTGGGTCTTTTCTGCCATCTCTGCCCACTCCACTTAGTATGGCATCTCTTAGTGGATAAAAGGAGTCTGAAGCTTGACAGAGAAGGGAGTACCTCTCCTGACCACCTATTTCTGCCAGGGCTTCCAATCAGTCCTCCTGGCTGGTGGTGACATAGGGTTTATCTGATATTGTCAGAGGGAATTGCATGTTATCTAGAGGAGAAATGAGTCTAGCTGGAATGCCTTCTGTTGCTAGGTTTGGAGAAGGAAAATGATACATCTGGGTGGCCTTTCTCTGTTGGGTGGGAGGACAGAGATGCCCTACTGTTGTGTTGTTCCTCCACCTCTGGGGTCCCAAACCAGCTCACCTTTCAGAATTCTCCTTTGTCTGTTATTTGTGCCCTTTCCAGGGTTTATAGTTGTGCTTTGTGGGGAGGAAGAGGAGAAAATGGGTCTACAGCCTCTTGTCCCTGAAATTATTATTTTTGCAATTAAAATAATAAAATTTATTTTTTGAGCACTTTTAGGTTTACAGAAAAAGAATGAGCTGAAATTACAGAGAGCCCTCATATACCCCTTCACGCCACCTCCAGTTTCCCCTATTGGGAGTATCTTGCATTGGTACATTTCTCATACATTGGTACAATTTGTGAGCCAGTACTGATACTTGGTTAGTAACTAAATCCAACAGTTTACATAGAGTTCGCCCTTTGTCTTGTACAGGGAATCAACCGGAAGTCCTGTCCTCTGTAAGCTATGCCAAATTATTGGGACATAGCATGGAGTGTTGTAGCTCTGCTGGCACGCAGGAGCCTGGGCCTGCTGCCCTGGGTACACCACGTATGTTTTGAGGTGGCAACACTGATTGCACACCAGGCTCACTGCTGGGTGTGGACTTTCTTCAGTGTAGCAGAGCCAGAGTTGCTCAGGACCTGCTGCAGGACAGGACAAGAACAGTCAGCAGTTGGCTGGTGGGACTAGTCACAATTTAATATCAAGGAATGATTTAATATAAACCTTAATCTCATTTTAAGATAAGACCATTACGTAAAATATAACACTGAAAATGCCAATAGCTTATTATTTTAAAATAATAAGCTTTCAGGCTGTTGGTTTATGGAAAACACAAGCTGAGCCAATGTTCTGGAGAAGAAAAAAGTGCTTGCTTTCAGGGCTTGCTTTCTTTTCGTTTTGATTCATGTAGTCAGGTCTCATAGGTAGGTTATTGTTCATATCAACTGAAGAGAAAACATTGGAAGTGAGATAAGAAAAGAACTGAAAAGTGCATTTGGAACTAGCTTGCCCAAGACTATACATTTTTGTCTTGAAAATCTATAAGGATTCCACAGTTGTATAAATTTCACGGTCCTTTTATTTTATAAAATAGAAAATGATTACAATTTTGGGTAACGTATTGTGCAGGTTTAATAGGATTGCACTCTTGCCAAGCACTGTAGTAACAAATAAATGCAATAGAAAATTGCTGACACACTAGGAAACTGCTAGTTCAACATAAATGCTTTCTGTAAATAAATCTAGTGTAATTTCCCTATACATCTTGACCATGACTTTCAACTCTGCTCACAGGAGGGCAGTTGCGAGGTGCCGGCAAAATTTCGTATGTTTGCCTTTCCTGTGCATTTACAGCACAGAAGCTCAGACATGTTGGTTACAAATATGGCAAAAGCCACCAGAGGCAACCGAGACACAATGGTGACTCTGCATTTCGGTGTCTTCCTAGAAGGTACGTTGCCAGAAACCTACAGGTGCATCATTCATGAGGAAATGAAGGCAGCATCAGAAAGGGACAGTTTTTTCTCAGTCTGCCTCCTGTTCAAGCTGTGGTCTGGTCAAGTCGTTTTCAATTTAGCACTCTTTTCCTGTATTAATAGTTCTCTTGTGTTCAGAGTGGTAAGTGCTGTATTTTCCTAAAAGTCATCAAGCATCAAAAAGTGAGGAAGGGTAGTGTTTAACAAAAGTGGTGACAAACAGATAACAATATTTTACATTTATTTTTTAGTCATATTTAATCTCTGATAACAACTGGACTGAGGGGAAAGTTTGAACATTAGGAGAAAAAAAATAAAATATAAAATCATCAGTCAAATCAATTTATGGTAAATGGGTAGTTGGCACCATTTCCTTTGAGTTGTCTAGCCTTTGATATTAGCCCTATTCACTTGTTAAAGCTATGGCTTCAAGAATGATATTAAATTGTCTAAAGGGAGAAAAGGGGTATCGACAGGAGAAAGAATAATACATGAAAAGCCACATTAGTGGGCATCTGTTACTGTGCTAATTGACTTCAAGTATTCCTATCCATTGGTGAGTATTCCACGACCTAGAAACAGACAATCATTTAAGCTATTTTATCTGAGGGGCTTTTGTCTAAATCCATCAAAGAAATCTCATGCTTTGTCTCTAAATCCACCAGAGAAATCTTCTGACATCGATTTAGCCTCTACAGAAGCAAGGTCACAAGGCTATTACTGCTTTTTTTTGTTTTTAATCTTCTCTTTGCTTCAATGTTATATGCATATTGGTGGCTAGAGTATTTTATATAGGGGAACTTTTCTGATTTTATAGAATAAATAACAGAGTAAATTGCTCAAAAATAATGTCTTGTTGAGATTTTATTTATGACTGTTATGTTAAGATGTAACTGAGCCATATCTAGAGGTGGGTGTTGGCTACTCTGTTCATTCATTCCTTTATTCAACAAGTACTTACTGAATCTTGATGTGCCAGTTGTGGAGGTTATCCATATTAAGATATAACCTTTGTGTTCAAGAAGTTCTCAAAGTAAGACCAAGACAGATATGCAAAGAGTGCATGTTAAAACATAGTGATTTTTATTTTCCTGAGAGACCTTGCAGACATCAAAGGGAAACTTATTCAATCAAAGTGAGTTTGGGTAGTTTTCCACAAAATTCCACAGACTAGTATAAATTTGCCATCAGACTTCAAGGCAAAGGGATATGTGGGAAGAATAAAAATGTACTCGAGACAGAGTAAACATCTGAGCAAATAGTGCACTGAGAAGTGAAAAGAACATATAAGTCCTGATTGTCATGAAGGCTTACTGGTCCTGACTGGTCACGCAGGATGTGTACTGTGTCACTCTGAGTGCTCCATTCACATAGGCTACCCCTCTCTCGAGTTGTGCAGTACACAACCTGTACCACCGTATGTGACAGTCCTGCTCTGAGAAGATGATTTCAGAAAGATTGGGGACTGACGAAGAAGAGCTACTACTCCATTTCCTTGGTATCCAGAATTCTATTACCTTCTGACAAGCCTGACTCTGCACTTGTTGGCCTTTTTGTGGACTCTCCTTCCTTTGCTGCGACTTAGCTGTTAACGATCTTCAAGGTCCTCTAGTTCCACTGTTCTGGTTTAGTCTCTGCCTTCTCCTGGGATAATCTCATGTACTCTCTTGGTTTTAACTGCTACCAACATGCTAACCTCTGCCCAATACCCCAACGTGCCAGAGCTTCATATTCATAACTCTAAGTCTACATAATGAATTAGTTAAAAATAACACTCCCCAATACTTATTAAATACTGGTAAAGTATCATATGCTGTGCAAGAACATTATCTACATTACATAATTCTACTGGAAATCTATTGAATAATATTAATTCTATTATATATTTGAGGACATTATAACTAAGAAATTAATTGTCTTAGGTCACACAAGTAGTAATTGGTCAGATCAGGATTCAAACTCACAACTGGCAGACTTCAAGGGCTACATCGTTTTGCTAGATGAAGTTGCCTCCGGGTAGCTTCCTCTCTCTCAAACCGAAATTATTTTCATGCTACCCAACCTGTTCTTTCCTAACTCAGAACATACCCACACCATTTACTGTGTTGTGGTTTCTCCTCAGTATCCAGATAATTACTATATCTAGCTGATTTCACTCTAATTATGTGTAATTTAAAATATTTTTATTGGTAAATATAACTCAACTACAGAAAACTGAGTAAAACAAAGGCACAGCCTAATAAAACGTTCTGAGGTGGAATGCCGTGTCCCATAATAATCACCAAAGATCATGGGAAATTGACATGGCCGGCCATCCCAGAACCTTCTATAAACTGCCAACCAGTCCCAACCCTCTCTCTTCCACCAGGGTAACAACTTTCCTGACTTTTATTATTCAATTTTATACTTTCTTGTATAATTTTATTACCTAGTGTATGTCTCCAAATAGTATAGCTTTTATGCTCTTAACTTTTTGAAATAATTATAGGTCAATAGGATGTTGCAAAAAATAGGACAGAGAGATCCCACTTAGCCCCCACTCAGTTTCCTCCAATGATAGCATCTTATGTAACTTCAGTAAAATATCAAGCTAGAAAATTGACATTGGTCCAGTCTACAGAATTTATCTGAGTTCCACCAATACACAGCTTTAGCACATGTGTAAATTTTTGTGACCATCACCACGGTCAAGATACAAAACTTGGGTTCCAGCCCTTCACCATTATACTCACAGACTCCCTCTTCCCTTTATCATTAACCCCTGGAAATCATTAACACGTTCTCTCTAATCTGTAATTTTGAGACTGTTGTAGAAAGGGAGTCTTACAGCTTATAACTTTTTGAGATTGGCTTTTTTTTTTTAATGCAGCATAAGTCCCCAGAGATCCATCCAAATGTTGCATGCATCAATATTTCGTTCCTTGTGTGTTGCTGAGTAGTATTTCACAGTATGAATGTACCAAAGTTCAAAGTGCCATTGTAAAACGTTTGGGTTGCTTTAGTTTGTGGCTGTTGTGAGTAGAGTTGCTTTCAACCTTTGTGTACAGGTTTTTGTGTGAACATAATACATGTCCAGTTCTCTGGGATAAATACCAACAATGCAATTGATGGGTAATACTATAGTTTAAAATTTTTATATATAGTATATATGTATATGAATATATACATTATATATATATATATATACACACACATATTTTAATGCTAAGTTTTACTCTCTACCTTTTTATTTTTTCACTCTACTTACTGAAGGAGCTTGATCATTTTTCTTATAGAGTTTTTCAGTCTGAGTTTTGCTGGTTGCATTCTCACAATATAGTTTAACATGTTCCTCTTCACTTAATATTTCCTGTAAATTAGTTATTATATCTAGAGAGTTAATCACATGTAATCTGGTTTATTTGGGGGGAAGGGACAAGATAACTTTATAAGTGGTGGAGTGTTTTTCAACAAGAGGTGTGCAGTGTCTGTCTCTTTTTATGATGTTGTCAGTTTTGACATCAGTGCCTAGATCCTTTAATTTATTAGTGTTGGAGACTGTCTCTTTTCATGATGTTGTCAGTATTGACATAAACGCATAGATTCTTTCATTTATTCGTGGTGGCAGAACAATAATATTCTAATTATATCTGAGGAAGATTGAAGTATTGGTCCCAATTCCTCACCCTTCCCTGTACCCACTGTACACCCTTGCCTTGGCATCACAAAGGCAAAGTGCATTTTCTGCCTCTTGACCTCGACCTTGGACATGTCACTTGCTTTGGCCAATGGTGGGTAGGTGGGATTAACAGTTCCATGCCTAGGTTTTAAAAGCCTCCTATGTTTCTATTTTCCATCTTGTATTCTGCCATCACCATGAGAAAGCTTCCCCTGAATCACAATGTCAATCATACCTTCACCCTGGGCCCCAGAATGGACATCTGTGGAATAGCCATGGCCAACTGAACCTGCAGCTTGAAGTCAAGTACTCAGCTGAGCCCTGCCTAGCTCAGCCAACATTTAACTGATCCTCAGATCCTTGAGAATAAATGTTTGCTATTTTAAGACTTAGAGATTTGAGGAGATGTTTTATTATGCTTCATTCTTATAATAGTTAACTGGTAACACTTCCTTTGCTGGGGCGCCTTTACAAAGAGAAACTTTACACCACCTTCTTTTCGGTTTCCCAGTGGATATACTTTGTAAAGGAAACGCAGAATAAATTTTGATTCTATCTCTTTATTTACTCTTTTTCAGCTATTGCTTCCCTACTATCCTCCAAAGTGACCCATTAGAATTTGTTTTGTTTTCTGTTTGTTATATGTGTGTGTGCATGTGTGTTCTCATGCATGTGTATGTGATTATGAACTCACAGTGTATGTGATTATGAACTCACATGATGTGTTTCTACCTGTCCTTATTGGTACTTAGTTCGTCCAGTTTTTGACCAGTAAGATCCTTCCCGAGCAGGTTCCCACATCCTTTCCATAATCTCTGAAGACTTTTTTCTTATCTAGAATGATAAGCTATCCCAAGTTCCTTAACTTGCACGCTTCCTGCCCCCAACTTGCAATCAGTCCTTTCTCCAAGAAGCCCATGTGAAATGGGCACTGGGAAAAAATAAATAAAATAAAATAAGAAATGGACACTGGGATGTGATGTGTATTTCTACCAGGTTGGTGGGTCATTGCTTCTAGTCTTTTTCCGTGACGGAAACACCTTAAAATTCTTAATTTAAATTTGAATTTGAAAACGTATCTGCAAATATATACCTATAAATCCACTTAGAGTTTTGAATGATAAATTTCTTTTTTATTTTTAAGAGAAAAAATGTTCTGCTTTCATATTGATATTTCCACTTAGAAGTCAGGACTATAGGCTGTTTATTCAACCTCTTCTATCCTACAACTAGCTATACTTCTCTCAACATATTGACTGTTAATATGCCAGAGATGATAGAATTATATTAATACATAAAATGAGATGCCAGTACTACCACCAATAATATGATCACTAAAAAGAGTTAAAAAAATTTTTTTACATATAATCCTCCTCTTCTTTCCGTATTGCTTACAGTTATACTGGATGTACATACGGGTCTTAGTTGCTATAATCTCTAACTTATAAATCTCAATTCGATAGTTTCAGTTCTATAGGTAAGCATAATTAATGTTTATAACTAGTTTTTATGTTGATGTCTCTACATTTATTTTGGTTGTCTGAAGCTTACGTTCTAATTTATTCCCAAGGAACAGCTAGCCCGTGGAAAGAATATTGTTTGAGTTTCATGCGAAGTCAATTTATCTGTGGTCATTATATGTAAAAGTCAGTTTGCCTGGATATTAAGTCTTTCATTCACATTTTCTTTTCTTGGCTATCTTATAATTAATATTCTTTTGTCTTCTGGCATAAGCCGATGCTGTTAGAATGTCTGATGACAAACTGCTTTTCTTTATAAGTACTGAACACTCAAATGATTTTCTTTGTCTTTAATTCCCAGTGGTTTTACAAATCCAAAGATTTTACTAGAATACATCTCAGTTTTGGTAATTCTGGATTTATTTTCTGAGACATGCCTTGTGCCTTTTCAATGTATAGTTCTGAATCTTTTTCTTTTCAGAAAAATTTTCTAGAATTGTGATTTTATAATTATTCCGTTTCCCACTCTTAGTCTTCTTCCTTTAGAGACGTCCATTATATGCAGGTTGGGATCTTGATTGCCTGGTTTCTGTGTCACTTTCTCTTCACTCTTCTTCATTTCTTTTTCTCTTTTTGATTTTAAATACTTTTTATTTTATCTTCTATATCTTTTAAGGAATCGTCTGTTGAGTTTTTTCACTTTGTGTGTTTTCTAGTTTAGTGTTTCTGAAATGACATATCTTTTATTTCTAATTTTTTCTGGAGGTCTGTCACCAAATTTTTGAGCTTTTCTCTGATTCTTATTTTACTATCCTTTCATATCTTGCATTACTTTCTTAAGGATTTTTAGTTTCTACGTTTTTTTTTTTTTCTTTTTCTGGAAATATTTGATAATAGTTTTCTTCGGTTTTATGGAATGCCTTTCTGGAAGATGTTCACTGTCTACAGGAATGTTATTCTCTATTTAATCTCTTTTTCCTTAACATAACATTGTATAGGCTGATATTAATTCTTTTGTAGCTAATTTTTACATGAAATTAATTTTCTTAACTTTTAGAGGGAAAATTTACTTTAAGATACTTTCCCAACTTCTAGGAAACTTTTAGGATAGCTCTAGAAGTCTCTCTTCTGTTCTTGTGAAATGTTTAAAAAATATGACACCTAGCTTTCTGAGATTTCCTTAGTCCGCTCTATCTCCCCACCCTTAACGTACATGTACAATTTAATTTTAAATTTATTTTATTTTTTTTCACGAGTGTCTTTGGTTATTTCTGAATTCTTAGGTCCTAAAGACATCCTCTTGTTTTCCTCAGTTTCTCTTACACAGACACTGAAAACACATAGACTTTATAGCTGTCTGTCATTTCATCAGCACCCACTTGTGTTTTGATGTTTATGAGAAATAAAAATTACAAACTAAAAAGTGACTGAGATGGCAATTAATGGAACTCAGAAATGTCAGAAAAGCATTGGCAGTGTCTCACTCTGAGAACACATTAAGAACTCATTGGACCTGAGATTCCCCCAAATCCATAAAGCCGCTTCTTAAATATTATTTTGTTCTTAATTCTAAATAAAATTCTTATTTTCAGATGACATTGGAACCAAATTTAGATTTCTCAGCAATTTTTCTTCGATTATTACATATTAAGCAGTTTCACCAAATGATGGATAGTTTCTCTCTATTTAATGCTTTCAGGATTGTTTCCATAATAATTCTTAAAGGTCATGACATTCACTGCTCTTTATGTCAGTATAGGTTCTGACTAAATCTACTGAATCACTCATGAATATATACTCAATGCAAAAAATTGCATTTTTGTATCTTTAAGTCAGTTTCTCTCTCTCTCTCTCTCTCTCTCTTTTTTTTTTCCCATGAATGGCACTGTTTCTCAAGTTAATAGCTTGATAAGACTGGGGGGAAAAGTTGCCATGTAATTGATTTCTACATTTATACCAGCTTTACCTAACTAAAAAGTGTAGCTTTATGATCTTATTGAAAAGAGTTTAGGAATACTGGGAATGCATGATAAAACCCACTATACTATACTTTCCTTTATGAACACCTGATAAGGATTATTAAATTGAATTTTAATTTAAATCCCTTTCAGCTATATATGTATACAAGTATTTGCATTATCATGTTGAAACCATAAAATATACAAATCTAGGTATTTCAGGCATCTAAGGAGGGTGGAGAACAGAACGAAGAGATGAAAACTGTATGGGAATCATACCTCACTCCTCCCTGTGGTGTCCATAGCAGATAGTGCTATTTAATCAGTCTTCTGCTGAATGTAGATATAACCTCAGAATCTTTCTTAACACCATGCTCTGGGCAGCTACTACAAATTAAAGTTAGCTCAGGGAGATTGGGATTGACATATATACACTATTGATACTATGTATAAAATAGATAACTAATGAGAACCTACTGTATAGCACAGGGAACTCTACACAGTGCTCTGTGGTGACCTAAATGGGAAGGAAATTCAGAAAAGAATTTCTGAATCTATGTATACATACATAGATTCACTTTGCTGTACAGTAGAAACTAACACAACATTGTAAAGCAACTATACTCCAATAAAATTTTTTTTAAAAGTTAGATCAGGAATTTCTATCTATTTGTCATTCTTGGGACATTAAAAATATGCATTTGGAGGTTTATTCTTATGCTGGCTGTAGCTGGTGGGCCAGCAGAGCCCTGAGGAAGCCTTTTCAGAAACAGACCTCTGTTCCCTGGTACAGAACAGGCTGCTTAAGCAGCCCAGCCAGATATCTTCACCCATTACTCTGAGAGAGAGCGCACTTGAATGACAGGCACGGAGCCAGTGTTTACCCTGTGGGGCTCACGACACACACAATGTCTGTCAACACTCCCTATCACTTTCCTGCTTATGCAGACTTTTTTTTTTTTCCTGATGTATTCATCACCAGACTGCAGACACCTAGTTAATCCATTTAGAACCTATCAGCTCTGTTCATCGGCTCATAAACCTATTACCTTGGAGGCGCAGCGCTAAGGGACACAGGTGCCAGACCAGTGCACAAAACCCAATTGAGTTATGTAGCAGGCAGCGAGGGGTTCCTAATCACGGCTCTGACTGCATGCGGAATTGCCCGTGTTATGCGGTAGCAACCACTTTATTAAATATCGATTTAAATCACGGCCTTTAATCAAATCTGATAGAAGACCTTTTTCACCTTCGCCCCTCTTCGGTTCCTCCTCTCCCCCTCCGTTTCCAGTCAGCCTGTCTGGTGACATCGGAGCTGAGGAATGAATAGTTAGCAAGTAGTTCACTAGAAAACCCTTTTCAGCAGTAATGAGGCATTTGTGATAATCGAGTGATGAAATGTAAATGGGCAGTAATGAGCACAATTACGTCCACTAGGGAACCGTCAACGTGGCTTCTTTCCTCACAGATAGATGAGCTTTCTCTGTCATTGCCCACTGCTTGACTTCACTGGGAGGCAGGATGCCTAGCGCGGGGTTGGGGAGCTGAGAAATAGATGGAACACGGCCCTGAGAGCGGTCAGCGCCGGAGCCTGGGCCACTGCGGTCTTTAACGCCCCGGCCTGGACAGCTTCCGTCCGTCTCCCATCCCCCGCCGCTCCTCTCTCTTCCCTCGCGGTCCTTGGAGGATGCTACAACTCCATTGGCGGCGAGGCTGGAAAGCCGCCTCGCTGTGCTAAGGAGCTTGCGTGAACCTCGGTCTGTTTGTTACCCTAGAAAACTGTGCGGTGGGACTGGGGCCGACTGGATGTGAGCAGAGACTGAAGCCAAGGAATGGGACCCTTGCCAGGAGCCACCAGTGCACTGCTGCTTGTGTCATCTTTGTAGTCAGGGAACTAGCGTGGAGAGAGATGCTGGCGTTTCCAGGAAACAGGACAACTCAGCACATCTGTTATCGCTCTACCCAGAGTTAACACAATCTGGCGTTGCATGGCAGGATGTTTTTACTACAAAACCAGAATGGCCTACCAGTTGCAGAACAAATTGTAGAGTATGGAAAATGTTTTGTGATCTTAAAAAGTTAAAATTAGTTGGAGAAAAGCATAGTCGGCCCTTGACGTAGGAAATATGGTATTAAGATGTTTTGAGAACACATTAAATGAACTACTGGTTCACCAATGTGGCTATATAATGTACACAGTCACATTAAAATTATATAAACATGTATATTTCTTTACTAGATAAATAAATTAAGTGTAGATATACACATGTAAGGGATCAGAGTTAGGATATGAAAACTGATTTTAATGAATTTTCATCAGTTAAAAGCCAGCTAATGTTATTTTGTATTAGAAGTTTCCAAACCCACAAAAAGTTAATATTTCCTAAGATTATATTCCCAATTTATAGTAGAGCAGCTGCCATGTTTTTTGTTATTTTTTTGTTACTGCTATTTTGTTCTTTGAACTTTGCATCATTAAATATCTACTTAGCCAGAGTTGGTAAATTATAACAAGATATTGGGCCAAATTCTGTCAATAGACCAAGCTGTTAAATGCACATGACTATTGATCAATATGAGAAATGTATCTATTGTTTAATGATATTCATTTGTCCAAAGATAAATTGACAAGTTTAGCAACTTTTTTCCATTTTCTAAATATTTTAAGGATAATTTTTCTTGGAAAATTCATTTTAAAGAGTGCTGTATTTCTGGAAAGCTAAGGTTCATGGGTGGCTTCATCTTCATAGTCTTGAATATATTTGGAAAGTTTGGCAAGAAGGCTCACTCAGAGAAAATGATGAATTGCCTTTTGGTGAACTGGTCATTTGGTTTATCACTTATTCATTAAATAGCCTTCTGGCAAGCTGACTTTTGTTAAACTGGCTTTAAAAATTCTGAATGACTCAGAAAGCAGAAGTGATTGTTGAACAATGCTAATCTGACCTAATTAAAAATAAATCAGTGACATCCACTAATTTAGTATAGAAAGGTGATATCTCCAATGACGACCTTGAGTCGCTCAGGACCCTTAATCTTTTGGGTTTTTTTTTAACATCTTTATTGGAGTATAATTGCTTTACAATGGTGTATTAGTTGCTGCTGTATAGCAAAGTGAATCAGCTATACCTATACATATATCCCCATATCCCCTCCCTCTTGCGTCTCCCTCCCACCCTCTCTATCCCACTCCTCTAGGTGTACACAAAGCACGGAGCTGATCTCCCTGTGCTATGCGGCTGCTTCCCACTAGCTATCTGTTTTACGTTTGGTAGTGTATATATGTCCATGCCACTCTCTCACTTCGTCCCAGCTTACCTTTCCCCCTCCCCGTGTCCTAAAGTCCATTCTCTATGTCTGCACCTTTATTCCTGTCCTGCCCCTAGGTTCTTCAGAACCATTTTTAAAATTTTAGATCCCATATATATGGGTTAGCATATGGTATTTGTTTTTCTCTTTCTGACTTACTTCACTCTGTAGGACAGACTCTAGGTCCATCCACCTCACTACAAATAACTCAATTTCATTTCTTTTTAGGTCTGAGTAATATTCCATTGTATATATGTGCCACATGTTCTTTACCCATTTATCTGTCGATGGACACTTAGGTTGCTTCGGTGTCCTGGCTATTGTAAATAGTGCTGCAATGAACATTGTGGTACATGACTCTTTTTGAATTATGGTTTTCTCAGGGTCTATTCCCAGGAGTGGGATTGCTGAGGACTCTTGATCTTATGACAAAAGTTCAGAACTAAAACCTACTGAGGCAGTGATTATAAAAATGTATAAAATATGCTCTATGTAACTGGCTCCGCTCGCTCCAGCCGCCTTAGTTCTTTCAATTTCACAACTTGATTGTCTGAGTAACTGAACTGTAATAGTTCCCTACAAACACCATGTGGTTATCTGCCTGCACCTTTGTTTATTTACACAGGCCTTTCTGTCATAAGGACCTTAGCCTGGGCCCTTTTTTATCTTCTTTCTCTTCATCTTCGCTCAACTTAAATGTCCCTTCCTCCTTGGAAAACCTTCCCAAGTTCCCAAGACTAGATATTTTGAACATTTTCTCAGCATCCATTGCTTCATTTGTGTCTTAGTTCTACTTTGCATATTTTATCCAGAATAAAGATCTTGGAGTTAAAATGCTCAAAGATGAATCTTTAGGTTTGTACCTGCTGCATGAATTGTGTTGCCTGGAGGATAGTAGTTTCTCAATAAATGTTTATTAACTAGGATTGAAAAGGTTTTAACCCATCTTCTTAGTAAGTATTCAAGCAGAAACGTAATTGCATCTTAATCTTACCTTTTTAGTTTGTAATCTTCTGCCTCTTTCGCTTAAAAAAGTGAGTCAGAAAATGTCCCATAAATTAAAGGTTCTATGAGGTTGTGAGTGTGTTAATGGAGCCTGTAGAAAATTCACTGTCCCTTTTTCTGTTAGAATAAAACCCAATCTGCCCAAAATGATTGTCTTCCTGAGCATCTGACATGAACACAGGTCTAACTCTGACAGGTAAAGAATGCTTTATTTGCAGCTTTTTTTCTTTCAAAATCTGTTTGCACTTACAAAGGACGTAAAACACGCATGAAATGACAACACAAGGAAAATAGCTTGACCTACTTAGAAGAACAAGCTGTTTTAAACAATACGGAATCATGTATTTTAATTCAAAATTGCATGATAATAAATCCTTTTAGATATTTTAATTGAAATAGATCCTCCGTTTAGCAAAAAAAAGGATAACTACTTGGTAACACTTTTTAGCCTGTTTTAAAATCCCATAAGAGATGTTACTCTAATTCAGATTGCCCTTGTTCACAACATATTCCTTTCAAGAGGGCTGAAGGGTACCAGTGTTAAGCTATTTCTTTGCTCATTTTTCATGACTTTTTCTTCCTGCTGACTTTTTAGTATTGTGTTTCACGAATGCTTAGCAGCTCTACTATAGGAAAAAAAAAATGAAACTTAAACCAGTCAATTCCACTAAATTGGGAAGGGAGAAAGATACTAGAATAAGAAAAGTTTCAGAGAATCTGATGGAAATTTGGAAATTATCATTTTCAGTCATCCCGTGATTGTGAGCTGTATATAATATAATATATAATATAATTATATTCTATATAATTCTGAAGTATGCCAAATTTTAAATGCACATATACCATTCTATCATTTTTCATTTCTTATTTTCTAAGAAGTTGTTAACAGCCTAAAAGGCCATACTTAAGTTATCACTCTAAAAATAATATAAAGAAGCTCATTTGAGTCTTTTAGGAATAACATTGGCCTATTTTATATGGCACGTATCAACAATTTATTTCACTTTTAACCCATCCCATAGCCCGTCTGCAGTTATCCATGGATGCAGTTAGAGGAGGTTATTTTCCCTCTGACAAAAATGGGCCATTTTTCCTTGTTTAGCGAAATCTGGAACACAGATCATTATAGTGCTTTTGGCAGCTAATTTGAACAGCAGTGACTCAACTTTGAGAAGAGTCTTTTTTTCTGCCCTAAAGAATCTCTGAGTTTTCAGACTCCAGTAATTGAAAAATCCCCAAACACTCACTCACAGAGGAGATACACATTACTTCAGGAACAGTCTACAAATTGTAAAGTATTCAATTTACATCCCCAGCACCTCAGGGCAATTCTGAAGAATTTATATCTTTGGGAACCTTTGAACTAACAAAAGATAACAATTCACAGTAAAGTCTGCTTGCATAAAAGTTTTTAACTCCCTTCTTTCCTTTTATCAAGGAATGACTTCCTTCATTTGTGATTCTGAATGGTAAGAGCATATATTCACAAAGATGAAACCCATCCATGACAAAGTTGGACAGAAAGAAAAAAGAAAAAAAAACAAAACAAAAAGGAACACCTTTTCTGTCAAAAAAGGATGCCTGGATTTATGTTAATTATTCCTGAGCCATCGTGGCATAGTTACTATAACTTTTAGTTTTAAGAAACAAAAGGAAGTGTTATTTCTATGATTATAATTCGAATTTGAGAAAAAATGATACAATTTTTTTTTTCTATTTGGGATTCTCACCTGGATACATAGTTTTTCGATGAATAAATATATCTGATAATTTTGATACTTTTAAGGAAGTTTTGGAAAAATGCTTTCATTGGAGCATTAAAATTTGGAGCATCCATGAGACTAATTTCTCATCAAAGGTTCAAATTAGCAAATAAAAACTCTCCTCCTTGTTAATTACCACATGTACTTCCACGTCCAATGAACCTTAAATGATTCATTTAATTTAAAAAATATGGCTCCGTAGTATTTGGTTCTCCTTATTTTCCGGCTCTTGTAAATGAAGCAGTAAGAAATTTGCAATGGATTAAATTGGACCTGTATTTTCTAGGTAGGAAATGATCTTTCTCTGCCCCTTCCTCTGGCTTTTTGATCAAAGATGATTTCTTGTAGAGTAATTACTAATCCTCTGACCTCTGTGGCTCAGGACAATGTTAACATTTGGATTGAAAATTAAAAAAGCAAAGAAAAACTCCCTTATGAAATCCTTTCTCAATTTTTCAATTAGCATATTCATTACCAATACTATGGTAACAATAATGAAACATTTTAAATGCAATAACTTGATAAGCTTTTTTTAGGTTAAAAATTGATCAGTGTTTCTATTAACTAATAACCCAGGAATCAACAATCTCATAAAACTGTTTTATTCAGCCCAGAAAATTAGGCAATCCATCATGACTGATTTGCTCACATTCCCCCTGCAAATAAGTGAGATGGAAACTTTAAAACCAATAAGATAATGTACTTTACAAATTCAGCTGAGAGAGATGGATAAACTAAGATGCCACTGGCGTCAGTTAGGAAAAATCTGTCGTGTTTCCAATTATTTGAGCAGATTTTTGTATCCCACTTTGCTGCCAACCTGGCTGCATCTAGCCCCCTCCTCCTGTTTTTTCCAAACCAAATCATCAGGTCTTAAATCAGAACAAGCTCATCATATCATACTATGAAAGGCCAACAGGGGATAAAGGACACCAGATGTTATATGAGTTTTCTTTTAGGCTTTCATTTCAGCCTTCCTGCATTCCCCATGCTGCTTTTTACTTGTCAGAAACGAAAATGTGCTTTGATAGATAACAACCCTATTTTCTTCACTGGCTGAGCTTAGAGAATACCATTAAGTATTGATATCTAGGGTGCTTAACTAGGGAATGCAATCACAGCAGTCCCAAAATTGGGGTTCTGTTGCATTATTTTACATGCCAAGATTTTTGAAAGACTCCAAATTAATTTTGTTTTCCTTAGGAAATAAAAGTCATATAGTTTTAGTTGTGAGAGATGAAGGAAGGGAACCAAGGCCTGTCCTTCCCTGTATCTCTTCTTCCTCCTATAGATCGCAGCTCACATCAGGGGGTCCAGATACCCCTGGGAAGCCGTGCAAAGGTGAATTCTTGAAATGGAACTATAGTCCCAGCGTGCCAAAGCAAACTATTAAAACGCTTTGTACTTGGAGAGCTTAGCATTTGTACCACTTTGGTTTTATTAACAAAGAAGGGAATAAAAACAGGGAAATCTTCCATCATCTACATTCACAGAGACAATCTCATCATGCTTGATGATGGTAACTCTGACACATGGCAAACTGGGGTGTCTTGATTTGTTCATGAGGGGGGTTCAAGGTCAGCCTATACTAGCTATAGTAATATAGCCACATTATGTGATTTGATTCAGGGGACAAGATCACTCTCCTCTGGATTCCAATAAAACTATATGTAAATATATAAATATACATGAATTTATATTTACATATATATGTATATATGTACACATATATGTATATATATACACACACTTTTGTAACCATTGAAGTACATATGTGGTAGAAGGATGCCCAATTTTGCTTGTAGTCTTCGGTAGCCTCAGGTCATGAAGGTGGAAGAAGACCCTTGGATGATGCTTACAAGGAAACACTGCTGTTGTTAAGTCTATAGCAGCATCCTTAACTGGACGGGATTTTTCCCTCACCCCCAGGGGACATTTGACAATGTCTAGCAACACATTTGATTGTCACAGTTGGGGGGTGGTGTGTCCCTGGTGTCTAGTTGGTAGAGGTCAGGGATGCAGCTAGACATCCTACAAAGCAAGGGCAGCCCCCCGCAACGACCATCTAGCCCCAGATGACAGTAGTGGCAAGGAAGAGAAACTCTGGTGCCAAGGGTGAAAATGGGAAAAGGAGCCCTGACTTCAAATGCTGGGAGGATGGTAGTGGGGAGGCAGGGGCAGAACTGGCCTGGCCATCAGTTCTGTGAAAGCTGGGAATCCAGCAAAGGCTCATGCAGGTGTGGCAGGGTTGAACCAAAAGGGACTTCCAGGGCTTGTCTATTCAGCTTGTCACACTTTTGTGACCAGCGGCTGGAAATTATTAAAAATTATCTGGTAATAATAAGCTGTAAAATGAAAAGGCACCCAGCTGCTCAGATTAAATCCTGCAATCACCCGTGAACCAGATACTACTAAACGGCACATGATGGCCACTAGATAAATGTTCACTTAATGAACAGAAGAATAATTGTTTTTTAATTGAATGAATAAACAGATGAGCTAACTATTTTGGGATGTCCGCACTCAGAGAGGTTTACTGAATCTTCTCAGTCACTAAGCCCAGCAGGAGTGGTTTAATGACAAATACCTTAGGGATTTTAAAGGGCGGATGCAGACCTCAGAGGTTCTGATACACACAGAAGCAGTCGGCTCACCTGTGCAATCCTTACTGTGCAAAAGACAGTTGATGGTTTATGGGCAGATGCATACATTTAAGACCTGGAGCATTTTATGATCAATAGCATATCCAAAATTATCCGCTACCAAGAAGTTCATGGATATTTTGTACTTTGTCTTCTTTGCATACTGGTTTCAAAGACTGAGAAGCAAAACTAAGAGACATAAAATAGGTCAAAACTTATGAAACTGCTAATTTTTGACCTACAAGAATGGCAATTTTACATGGTTCAACCTAAATAAAAGATGTGAAAGATAAATAAGGTAAAACATATACAACAACGTCTTTGTGCAAACAGAGCGATTTTCCTAATCAGTAACCATGATAATCCACTGTCAGCTTCAGGGGACGCATATGGATCTGTATATATTCCACTATGCAGCTATGAAGTAGGTGAAGTAAAGGATAAATGGCAGGAGAGAAACTACCTGGAGAAAGGAGTAGAAATTCTAGTCCAAAGAGGGGCACCCTGCCATGGATAAAGGCTAATTAAGGTGAATCCCAGGCTGGGATAGAGATCCCAGAAGATGTGGATCTTGTGGTTGAGTTAGAGGATTTGGATATAAATAACAGTAACTGTAGCCTCAGATATAGTATCGAGTTTAAGTGGAGAAATCCACCTGAGAAAAATATGAATAAGTGCCTGGTCCTATTTTATGGCAAGAAACCCTTGGGCAGAACAGACTTCCAAAGGACTATTTAGAAAACTCAAAATGGAAGCACAAGCCACTTTTCAAGATTCTTTTTCTTTGGCTTCAGTGTCAGTTCTCACTTACGTTTTGCCTTCTATCTCCCTGATCTTTTCTTTGCCTCATATGCCTTATTCCTTTAACCTTGGCATTACTTAGGAAATCATCTTATCGTCTGCTCATTCTGTTATAGTTTTTACTAGGACCAGCTCATGCTACATTCATAATTTTATTAAGTGTGCGCCACATACTGATGACTCTTTATAATCTGTTCACTCCCTCCCGGTGCTTGCTTCCTGTAAGCTCCAGACATGAATAGCCAATATGTCTAATCCCTCTAATGCAGTATGTTTGCAACTTAACGTCTCTGTTTCTACACCCCTTCCTAACTACCACCAGTCTGTTAGTCATTATCCTATGCGTCTGACATTGACTAATTGCATGACCATGTTGTCTATATAACCACCTGCACATTTTCAAGTCTGTTCTTGCTTTTCCCTTGCCACCACCATTTTTAGCTGTTCGACCTTGGATTAAGTTATTTAACCTCATTAAATGTTTAACTAAGTTCATCTACTTCTTGTCTTGCCTCCATTAAATTAATTCTCCATCTTGTAGCCAGAGCCTAAACACGCCGTGCCCCTGCCTACAAATATTCATTGCAGCCCCACTGCCTATATGCTGAAATTCAGTTGTTTAGTATTGGTTTCAGTACCATCCCTGATCCCAGTTACCGTTCTCTCCTCCATCATATTTTGCCACTTCCTAGTGGCAAAATTCTGATAATTTCTTACCAGTTTCCATTTCCATTTCATCTTCCATGCCTTTTCTCATACTGTTCCCTTCGCCTTTAATAGGATCCTCACTGTTTACTCTTTTGATCAACTCTCACCCCTACTCCAATTCAGGCATCATCATCTCCATGTAGCATCCACTGAACTGTATTTTTAGACCAGATGCCTTCTTTTCCTGTTTAACTGTAGCATCCTGTACCTGCAACAAGTTGATGGTATTAGGGTCGTTTTCAAACAGTACTGAACTGTTATGTTATTAAAGTTTCAGAGTGGGTGACAATGAGAGAGAGAAGTAAAGGGGATTCTGAGTCCAGCTTCACTTTAAATATGGAAACTTTGCTTTCATCTATTTTAAGATTGTTCACCTAAGTAAGATTTCATTTGAAGAGAGTTCTCTGCAGCAACAAGAACAACAAAATTCACCGAAAATCACTGCCATGTGATGCTGAAATTTTCCGCCTGTGACACTTTCATAAAGTCTTCAATATCATGCAGCAAATGCATGCTGTAATGCTTAGAAACAAACAGTAGTTGTTGAATGGAACATACTTGGCTCACAATAAGCATTGAACAAGCGATGGTCGATGGTAGTAATAATATTTTTCATGCTAAATATTCAAAACTTAGTGTTTTCATATTTGGAAGATTTTTACCAAATGATACTTGGGTATGTGTATGTGTAAACACAGAAAGTTACATATATTTAGCCTTCTTTAAATATATATATAAATATACTAATATATTTATTTGTAACAAACTACATACAGACTCTCTTCCTGACCCAACTTTATTCATGTTCCTCTGAACCCTCTGATGGATTAGGCCTGATCTTGCTTTTCTCTCTATCCTGTAGAATCCAGTTGAGCAAGAATTCTGCTAAATCAGGTTAGGGAAAATCCTACACCCTTAATATCTGACCACCCTTCATATCTTATTATCCTGGCCTGCCTTCAGCAGGAATTCTACTGAGTTGATCTAACAAGAATCCCCCTTAACCCTGAGCTCTTCTCTTAGTGATTTTTCACCCACTGACCCTCCACACTGCTTATTCATTATAAATCCCCACTTGTCCCCAATTTTAACAATTGAACTTGAGTCCAATCTCTCTGTCCCATGTAAGACCCTGTTGCCGTGGTCCCTACATCCACTCCACCCACTGAATAAAGTCTGCTTTACCATTCTTTAATAGGTGTCATGGAAAACTGTTTTCTTTAACAGTTAGAACCATATTTTTTCTTTAACGCACATGTACCTATTTATACTGATATGTACACTTATAATCTGCCTATAAAAAGTATCTTTATCTGAAGTTGCATGAAGTAAGATGCTGAATCTTAAAATCCTGCCTTCCCTGTTTGTTTTAGGTATAGGAGTTTTATCACGTATTTACAAAGCTACATTCTGCAAAGTGGTTTGTAGTGCTGTAGCACATGAGAATTCCATAATTATCTATTGTCATCAGAGTAGACCTGAAGGATTATGAGTTCTTTTTGTCTTTAAACCCCATGCAGATTCCATACCACATGGATATTAATCTGCACATCAGTCATAGACAGGGAAAGAAGAGATTTATTGATTGCACAACTGAGCCGCTCTAAATAAGCAACTGTCACCATTAGAAATGAAGACAATGACTTGGAGGCAGCCTGAGACCATCATTCAAACAACTCATGTGGATTTTCATAAAGAGAATCTGAGACTGCAGCTGCTTACTACATGGCGAAGGAGGCCATGGCTTAAATTATGGAAGACTGACAAGTAATTTAGAACTTAGATCATAAATAAACAAAGTCCAGGACCTTATGGTTTAAGAAACACAAATTTGTCACTGTCTAAGCAGGAGATGCTAGACAAGAATTTCTGTGATATCAAAACTCATCATCCTAAAATAGAATTCAGGGAAAAATTAAATGGATTTTTAAAAATCAGTTAACATAATGTATTACTTATTAAATTCTTTCATAGAGCAAATAGAAGACTAATTTCTCTGGAGCCATTCATGCCCCCAAAAGTTATAATTAAAGACACAAATTGAATGATTTTAATAATGATGAACATTCACCTTTTTAGTGCTTAGGTATGGTAATATGACAGTCACAGAAGGACTTCGTCTTCCATTTTCATTTAACTTTCTCTCCTGGGATTTATAAGGGCACTTTCCTCATGTATTTATTTATGGACATTAAAATACCAGGAACTTGCAAATGAATCAACGGACAAAGGATTAATCTCCAAAATATATAAACAGCTCGTGCAGCTCAATATTAAAAAAACAAGCAACCCAATCAAAAAATGGGCATAAGACCTAAATAGACATTTCTCCAAAGAAGACATACAGATGGCCAAGAGGCACATGAAAAGCTGCTCAACATCACTCATTATTAGAGAAATGCAAATCAAAAGTACAATGAGGTATCACCTCACACCAGTTAGAATGGGCATCATCAGAAAATCTACAGACAATAAATGCTGGAGAGGGTGTGGAGAAAAGGGAACCCTCTTGCACTGTTGGTGGGAATGTAGATTGATACAGCCACTATGGAGAACAGTATGGAGGTTCCTTAAAAAACTAAAACTAGAACTACCACACGACCCAGCAATCCCACTACCGGGCATATACCCTGAGAAAACCATAATGCAAAAAGACACATGCACCCCAATGTTCATTGCAGCACTATTTACAATAGCCAGGTCATGGAAGCAACCTAAATTCTCATTGACAGATGAATGGATAAAGAAGATGTGGTACATATACACAATGGAATATTACTCAGCCATAAAAAGGAACAAAGCTGGGTCATTTGCAGAGACGTGGATGGACCTTGAGTCTGTCATACAGAGTGAAGTAAGTCAGAAAGAGAAAAACAAATATCGTATATTAATGCATATATGTGGAATCTAGAAAAATGGTACAGATGAACCAGGTTGCGAGGCAGAAATAGAGACACAGATGTAGAGAACAAACGTATGGACACCAAGTGGGGAAAAGTGGGGTGGGATGGGGATGATCTGGGAGATTGGGATTGACATATATACACTAATATGTATAAAATGGATAACTAAAGGAAACTGCTGTATAAAAAATAATATAAAATTTAAAAATAATATCAGGAACTGAGAGGCTGTTTTTTAAAGACAGAATTAGTAGCAACTACTCCAAAAAACATAGTGGGGTTTTGAGATTACAGAGGATTTCTGAGCTTCCCAGTGTGCACCTCTCTGCATGCTCACCTCTTCATATCTGTCCTGTTGTACGTGCTCCTGCCAAGAACAAGGATTTTCACGTATGTTGGAGCCCTGCCTCTGTTGTTTCCCTTTTGCAGAACACAATTAGTGATCATGGATGACTTTACAGGAAGCACTGATAATGGAAAAGGGAAATCAAAAAGATTCTTAAAAGATGGTGGCAAAATGCAGTCCGAAAACTTGCTGGAAAAAAAGCAGCCTCTGCAAGCTGGTTGGTCTGAATATTTGTATTTTTGTATCATTTAGGAAAATCCTATTATGGCCTTAGCCACAGACACATCCCTGGTGTGCAAGATAGAGGCAGTTCATAAAATACGCAGCGTTTTCAGCCAGAAAAGAGGGCAACCTATCGCTTTCTGTAGATGGCTGTTACACCCCAGTTCCCATGAATAGAACATAATCTCATTGCAGCAGGCAATACTTGGTATCAATGAAACAGGAGTATTTTTAGACATGTGCTGACCGCTCCTACCTAAAGGACGGAAATATTTTGTTTTCGCAGTGACTAGTATCTTCAGAACTATATTTATAAAAGAAGGTAGGAAAACGAAGAGGTACAGTAATTAGATGCAGGTACTCAGAGAATTCTATCTCCTTTTTTTCTTTTCTCTTCAATCTCTTTCTTTCTCGCTCTCTTCCATAAACTGTCATTTCTCCAAATGCCATTGCAAAATGATTTCAGTCACAGTATCAGCTACATAATTAATCCTCCCATCAGTGGATGCCAAATTAGATGTCTGTTTCCGTAATGCCCCCTCACTGGTAGAGTAGGGGGCTCTATGTGCATTTGACACTTGATAGGATAATTCCCAAAAATATTGGGAGAGATGCCAAATTCCAAAAGCCTGTGTGTGTCTAATACTAGGTAGGCTACGCACCCAACCTGGCCAGTCTACACCCAGGCAAAGTAAAATAAATTTTGCCATGCTGTTATCACAATGATTAAGATATAATAAGCTAATGAGATTACAATAGCTGATTGTGAACAAGACCAATTGTGTTAATTGGAAGCTCCTGAATGGCAATTTTAGCTGCTGCTGAGTTTTGAAATATAATCAGTTTTACTAATTTTATCTGATTTCTTAATGAAGCTTGCCCTGAGCAATTGTTCTATGTGTTCTTTAGCAAACAGTGTGTGTCATAACTGCTGACATTAATCTCGATTACTTTAGTTAAAATAAATAGTTATACTTGGGCGGCTTTCAGAAAATATATCATAATAGATGTAATGCTGGAAAGCAAGTAGCTTTCATTTTGTTTCTTTGTTGGTTTGGTTACATTTTATTTGATGCATCCCAACCATGGAGCTTCTCCCTTTGGTGTTACCAGATCCTTCTCAGAGTCTCCCTGCCTAAATCAAGAAGAGCTACTATCTGTGGTTTTATTTTTATGGTTTTTTTTTTTTTTTTTTTTTTTTTTTTGCGGTACGTGGGCCTCCCACCGCTGTGGCCTCTCCCGCTGTGGAGCACAGGCTCCGGACGCGCAGGCCCACCGGCCATGGCTCACGGGCCCAGCCGCTCCGCGGCATGTGGGATCTTCCCTGACCGGGGCACGAACCCGTGTCCCCTGCATCGGCAGGCGGACTCCCAACCACTGCGCCACCAGGGAAGCCCCTATCTGTGGTTTTGTAATTGTCCCCGTCTATCTGTTGAGGGATGAAGGTAAGATTTGCACCGAGGAGAAAGTAACTGATATCAAATGTAGCTGGTACACAAGACCAGGAGAAAAAAAAAGAAGTCGTTGGAATGTCTAGAAAGAGTTTCCATCCAAGGCCTTGCTTTGGCAGCGCACAGATCATAGCGTCAACACCAACCACCAGCATTAGTGACTGAGACTGCAGGAGAGCGAGCACTCAAGTTATTTGTGTTCACAGTGGATTAATATACATTGGACGGCGCCTCCGAGCCTTGTAAGTGCGTTGGAAGACTGCCATGCCGTACAGCCAGTTATAAAAGGCTGGGAATGCTAAGAGAAAGTAATGTTTGGGGAAATCAAAACTGCCATTTATGCAAGCTAAAGAAACATCTCTCATCCTTTTGATTTTTATCATTCACAGTCTTTCAACATCTGCAATTAAGATTGTATATTTAGATTACTTAATGCCTGTGAGCAAAGGTTAAATGGGTTTTTATAGGAATAAGTGAGGGGATGGATTAAAACCTTTTGGAATCCAGTGAAACATCTAAAAATGACATAGTGTATATTAAAACATCACAAAAAAGAGATTTTAAAAATTGAGTGTTTACAGAAGCAAAGGTGATATACCACTCTCCCCAATCCACACTAATATTTTAAAACTTTTTTTTATTGCATCCCAATGTTGTATGCAAGTGGATGGATAAATTGCACAAGTCTTAATTATACAGCTGGATTTTTTTTTAGGTATGTATATATCCACGTAATTACCACCCAGATTAAGAGATCAAAAGCTAGAATATTTCTAGTAGCCCAGATTCACTTTATAATTATTTTATCTATGTTGGTATTTAATTGTATCGATGTTTGTATGCTTATAAAAGGAATTAATAAGTGACTCCATTTCTTGTGCTGTACTTACCTAGGTTTGATATTGAAGCTATCTTGGCTCATACATTAGAGGTTTCCGAGTTGGTTTTTCCTACTCTCTGGAACAGTGTACATAAGTTATAGATTATTTCTTTCTTGAAATTTTGATAAAAGTCTCCTGGAAAACCGTCTGGCCCATCTATTGTTCCATGTTTCCGTGTGGTCATTTTAAGTTATTTATCTTTTACCAGAAAATTATCAATTTCACCTAATTTTTAAAATTATTGGTCTATTGGTCACCTAATTTTTAAAATTAGTAAAAACTATTATTCAAAGAAGTCTCATATTTATTTTTATAAAGCTCTCTGGGTTTATTTTTGAAAAATTCAGTTGAACAAGTGTCTAAAACGTGAATTTTAGTGTCTGCATGTTGCCTGTTAGAAACGTGGTGGGATTCTGTTCACACATATAACGGGATATGGAGATGGAAAACGAGCCTTTGAACAAATGGTATATTTGCTCATAGGTAAAGTAAGAAATATACTTGATGTTTAGGATTGAAAGAAATGAAAAGCTCTCAATTCAAACTCAAGGACAAAGAAACCTGGTTTTAAAAGTAACAACAAGGAAACAACTTTGTTACTACTTGCAGGTAGTATTTCACCTACATTCTTCAGACAGTTCAAGTACCTGTATATTGTTTGCATGGTCTTCTGTTTTGATATAATTTCAAACTTACAGAAAAGTTTCAAGAATCAGTAAAGGACCTCCTATATACCCTTTACCATTTACTATTATTATTCACTATTTGTTTACATGTGGCCTTATTTGCTTTAACATTTTGTTCTCACTTTTCTAATCTCTCTAGATAAAAAGATAGATAGATAGATAGGTAGATGATAGATAGATAGATGATAGATTGATAGATAATGTAAATAGGTAGATACTTATTTTTCCTAACCAATTGAGAGTTAAACCAATTGACAACCAATTGACATGTAAATAGCATATCCTGTAAATACTTCCTTCAGTCTGCATTTCCTAATAATAAAGAGCATTCTCTGACAGAACCACAGTGCAGTTATCAATATCAGGAAATTTAACAATGATAAATTACTTTTGTCTAATTTACAGTCCATATTCAAATGGTATCAATCATTCCAGTAATGCCCTTCATAGCTACTTTTTTTTTTTTTACCAGTTCAAGATCAAAGCCGTGATTATGCATTTCGTTTATTTGAGTAATGTCTAGCTAATCACCTTTAAAATCTGGAATACTTTCTCTGTCTTTCTGTTTCTTGTTTATTTTGTAGAATGTCCCTTAATTTGGGTTTGCCTGATGTTTCCTCATAATTCAGTTCAGATTATGTATTTTGGGTAGGAATATTACAAAAGTGATGCTCTTTCCTTCTCAGTTCATTTTATTAGAAGGTGCTTGTTGTCGGTTTGTCCAAATATTAGTGATGTAATGTTTGAAGACTGAATTAGTATCCACTAGGTTTCTACAGTATAAAGTTAATATTCCTCCATGATTAATAAGGAAGTTATTGGGAGATACTATGAGTCTATGTAAGCATGTTGCTCTTTATCACATTTTCACGACAGTTTTATTATTTATTGATGATTTTCTAACCACATATTGTTACGTAATTATTAGTCAACTTTCTGCTCAGGGAAGAGATTTTCCTTCTCTCTGTTGATTTACTTATTCATTTATTTTATTTTATTCATGTGGGCTATTAGGTTTTATTTTATTGAATGAGTCACAATCTATTTTTATAATACTTTATTTTGATATTTAAATTATCTACATATGACTATTCAGGGCTCTTTCAAGTTGGCTCTTTTGTCCTTTTAACACACTCTAGCATGATTCTTTGAGCACTGTCTTTTACTTTCTGGGGAAACAATACATTCTAGCCTCTTAAATTTTTCACTCCTAACTTTTTCTTTTTAAGAAATTTTAAACAGTTGGAACATTCATTGGAGAATTCATTTGAGACTTGCCCTTCCCAGTGAAAAGAGGGATGGTTATGTGCTCTGATTTTTGGTATAATAGGAAAGAGGTTAATCGCTGAATTCTGTCTCTCCCCATGGACTGAAATTTCATCCTCAGAGCTTCATCCTCAGTAACTGTAATCTCTAAATTACCATAACCTCTAAAGCACAGGAACTATGTTTGTTATATTTACCAGTATATATCTCTATGCATCACAACAAAGAAATGTTTATTGGGTGAATAAATGCATGAAAGAATGAATCATAGAAGTCAAAGAAGAAGAAAAATTGAGGAAAAGCCAACTCAAATGTTGCTTCTAATTTTTCCTCTACTGTGCATTAGGGCCTTAAATCTCATTGTTAAAACTTTGTTCATATATTTCAGTGATTCTACTTCTAAACAATTTTCTCCCTTGGATACTATGTTGTGAGAGGCTTGTCTAACAAGATAACTTATTGCTCCATGATCTTAAGGAGTTTGCCCAGCTATCACAAGTCTCTTCTACAAATGGGTCCTCTATAACACTAATCATTCAAATGTCCATACCACCACATACTGCTCCTTTTCTATACTGAGTCTCAGCCTCCTGCCAAGTCTCAGATCTGGAGTTTGTAAGACAGGGCAGAGACACTTCCTGGAAAGTCCACACTCAGAATTTTCTGTGTGTCGACTGCCGATTAAACTATTATACTAGTGATAAAATTTGTTGCCATACAACATAGAGAATTGAGTCTTGTTTGAAATACTAAAAACTTGTATTCATTTGGACAGAAAGGTTTTTTAAAAGTTATATGTTACCCCCCTCAAGCCATGCTCTTAAAACCAGTAAGACAAAAATTCATTGCATGAAGAGCAGAAGGTTTGTACTTCCCAGTAGCTTGACTATTCCAGAGTTTGCCTTTTGTTTAAGTCATCAGAAATGACTTTTTATCACACAAGATAAAAATTACTGGCCTCCAGGAGACAGAAGTCAGCCAAAATATTTCTGCTGTCCCTACCAAATTCAGTATCCAGTAATGTCAAAGGATAACTTACAGAGCTCTCCTTTCTCTGAATGCAGAAATATTCGAGTGTATGAATGACTTAGGACTGTAGAATAAGCAAGACTCCCAGCACCTGAATCTCTGCCAGCAGAACCTGGTAGGCATTTCTGCGATGGTCTAAATGTTTGTGCCCTCACCAAATTCATGTATTGAACTCCTAATGCCCAAAGAGATGGTATTAGAAGGTGGAGCCTTTGAGAGTGCTTAGGTCATGAGGGTGGGATCCTTGTGAATAGGATTAGTGCCTTTATAAGAGAGACTCCTGAACAATCCCTGACCCCTTCTGCCATACGAGGATACAATGGCAAGTCTGGAGGAGTGCCCTCACCTGATCATGTTGGCACCCTCCCGTCCTCAAACTTCCAGCCTCCAGAACTGTGAGAAATACATTTTCTGTTGTTTATCAGACACCCAAACTGTGGTATTTTGTTATAGCAGCCCAAATGGACTAAGATACCATCCTCAGGTTAAAATAAAGGGCCCTCAATTTTATGACATGTATTCAGAACACAAAGAGGCAAATTTCTCCTATTTATAGAAATAAGTGCAATTTAAAAATAGCATTTCTAAAAAAGGAGATCTAAGAAAAAAAAGAGTTTTGAGGGGAATTTGAAGACATTATACTGCTTTCTTCCTTAGAATTTTAATTTTAGGAGAGACCAAAAAAGTGCATATATATCTCACTTAAAAAGAATAGACAACAGCAGTAGACAATCCCATCTACTCCCCATAATAAAGCAGGTTTATCATTGCTGGCATCAGAGACACTGTATAAAAGGACTTTTCCCAAAGTCTTCCTTCTTGGACAACCTTTTGTTGCTTCAGTTTACTTCTCTGTAATATAGCAATAATAATGAATTTGTAAATCAGCGTGAAGATTAAATATATAAAGGATTTAATCTACTGAGATTAATTGTGTACTTAGTACACAAGTGAACACACACACAAACATTTGTAAGGCTTACATTTCCTCAAGGTTCATTTGGGTGTGCTGTTTTAACTATATTTTCCAAAATTTGCCTGGCAGTGATTTTCAGTGTATGTCTAATATCATGGAATTGCTTTGTTTTGTTTTGTTTCTTTCACTGATCAATCCAGGTAAACAGTGTCAAGTGATCAATGATCATTTTAAACCTTGCCAATTATTTTATAAATACTGCCATAGACAGATAGTAGGTGAGAAGTCATCGTAGGCAATTTTGAGCAGTGCTTTCCTAAATTTTAAAATTGTATTTGAAGTTCTAGAATGTGTGTTATTAAACATAGATCATTTTATTTTTAGTATATCTTTATTGGAGTATAATTGCTTCACAATACTGTGTTAGTTTCTGTTGCACAACAAAGCGAATCAGCCATATACTTACACATGTCCCCATATCCCCTCCCTCTTGAGCTTCCCTTCCATCCTCCCTAGTTATTTGTAGTGAAGTGGATGGACCTAGATCATCTTTTTTGAATTTAATCCAATGCAGGAAACCCTTATTCCCTTGTTTAGGTATCTGAATCTGTCACAGGGGCAAGCATTTAACAGAATTTGTAAATGCCTATCAAAATCCCATCTTAGTCACGATTGACTCTATACTGACCTCTTAAGAATTCAATTATTACACGTATTATGTTTAATAGAATGAGTTTGTGATTTTTTTCGAATAAACGAAATAACTAAAATATGATAAGATCACAAGATCTGCTGGAGTGGCATCTTTATATCAAAAGAACACACACCTACACACAGTTATATTTCACTCAACACATTTGAATAATACGGTTTATTATTTAAGTTTGTTAGCACATTACGTAGATTTAGTTAAATTTTTATTTATCTCTGTTTTACTAGGTGTAGCATAACTTGTAGATGTTTATTTTAGGTCATTATCTACTGATGTTGAACAGTCCCTGATAATCTAATTTCATTTTAAGCTTATGACTCCAATGCTGGATTTCTTGTTTCATGTTCTGCCACCAACCGTATGTCACCCAGATTGCAAATTATTCAGTATGTATTTATTGAATAAATAAACTATATTAAATAAGTAAATCGAGGCAAGGAGAGATAGAATCTGTCAGAATTTCATTTTAAATTATATTAAAGAGAGACAACAGGGAAGTAATAGGAGTACAAGGAGGTCAAGTGGTCAGTAGTTTCTAATTGCATACCGTTTCCCCCTTTGATATAAGGATTTATAAGGATAATTTGAAATGGGAAACATTATAGATAAGTTTGTTACCTTTAGACCGTGTTTTCTCATAGACACTAGATCAGTGTATACTGCTGTCCTCCCTGCCATTGGTCTCCCTCAGCTTGTGTTCCTTCTCTGGTTAGAAGAATCCATGGCTTATGGAGGCAAATAAAATTTACAGGGGAGGATGATGTTAAAAAAAAAAAAAAAAAGAAAGCTAAAAAAGAAAAGAAAAACAGAAAAATTTTATAAACGTTGAGCAGTGAAATCAAACATAATTCTCCATTCTTTCTGAAATGCTCCATTCTTCCTGTCCACACCTCACCCACGCGTAGTTATCAATTGCCCTAAGACCCCTTGAGTCCTGAACGCAGGTGCCACATCTCACCACCACACACCTACCTCTAGTATTGCAGTATCAGAACTTTAATGGGTTCCAAGCTCAACCAACCATTTCTTGCCTCTGTTATCTATTTACATGTTTTAAGATCATTGCCTCTATATTTTGGTAGCTCCAGAAATAGAGCTACAGAGCTAAATGATCTAAATTATACTCTCCTCCAAAGCATGTATCAAATTGTAAAATATAATTTTGAAGATGTTTTCCTTCCCACAATATACCAGAAGGAGTTTAATGAAAACCCACAGATTTCCTTACCGTTTCTCAGGTAGAAATAACACAATATTGCATCTCCAATTTCAGTTGGTGGGAGAACAGTATTAGTAGCTCCTTTCAACGAGAGAGAGTCACGTTTCATAAGCCAGAATGCATTTTCAAATTCAGCTATCAATTCAGGGGTTGTTAAAGGGAAAATGACCGAAAAGAAATAAGAGAAATATTCCAGGTCCTCTATGTGGAGAGAATTGTGCTAAAAATCAAGCTTCAGCTTTGCCAGAAACAAGTTATATGATTTGAGGCAAATGACTAAACTCTGTGAAACTCAAACTTCTCAACATAAAAGCAAGAGTGATAAGACAGAATGTCGGCAGGTGCATGTTTGTGTGCACGCATGCGTGTATGTGTGTGAGTGTGTGTGTGTTTGCGTGTAACTTATTGAATGATGAATATATAGTAACATCTTTTGGTTACATGAGGTTAATGTGCATTGAATAAGCGTAAATGGCTACCTTTTTCTCACGAGTCAAAAAGAACTATTTGTTAGCTTTGAAAAGCACTTCTCCCTCTAATAGAATTACATTGAAAATGGAATCCATTTATAAGAAAGCTACACATAAATGTCATTTACCCTGATCATGTCTATAAATGGGATGTGCAAACCAAAGTGGGAAGCATTATTTTAAAAGAAAAAGCAGGGCTTCCCTGGTGGCGCAGTGGTTGAGAGTCCGCCTGCTGATGCAGGGGACACGGGTTCATGCCCCGGTCCGGGAGGATCCCACATGCCGCGGGGCGGCTGGGCCCGTGAGCCATGGCCGCTGAGCCTGCGCGTCCGGAGCGTGTGCTCTGCAACAGGAGAGGCCACAACAGTGAGAGACCTGCGTATCCCTAAAAAAAAAAAAAAAAAAAAAAAAAAGTAATGCATGTTTGTTTTACAAGTTATTTTCATAGTACACTAGATGAAGAATCCTTCTGTATATTGATATATGTAACCAAATGTGGAAAAATGCAAAAGTCTGGAAACCTAATATGGAAGATATATATATATATATATCTCCTCTTGGTTCCATTTTCCTGATTCCCCTGGAGAACCTTGACTAATACAACTACCTTATATAGTAAAAGAATAAATGTCACCCTATATGGCACAGGATGTGATTAAGTAAAGGATTTTGAGTGAAGGATTTATCCTGGATTATCTGTGTGGGCTCTAAATCCAATGACAAAATGTCCTAATAAGAGTGAGACAAAGGGAGAATTAACAGAAGGAAGAGGAGGAGGAAGTGTGACCTCAGAGGCAGAGACTGGAGTGATGTGGCCACAGTCAAGGAATGCTGGCAGCCCCTGGAAACTAGAAGAGGCAACAGAACTGTGAGCAAATAAACTTCAGTTGCTTTAAATTACCCTAAGCTTGGGATCCACAGGAATGCTGTTTAAGCCTGAAAATATGGTAGCATTTACTCTTAGGTTTCTTTAATGATCAAATGCAGTACCTCTCTTCCAGAAACCACACATGTACGGGAGTCACTGGTTTGGGATAAATTCTAGCACCTACTTCTTCTGAAACCACTGTCTCCACAAATTCAGGCTCACTTTCCTAGACTTCGTACCCTACTGCTGTGACACCGTGACTTCCCTTTCAGGGCTCCCCACTGTCCCTCCTTGAAAGTGAACCTCTTTCAGGATTGCTCAGGTCCATCCCAGATGTTTATGTCTCTACAGTTTAGGAACGGGCAAGATCTAGTTCTTTCTCCAGCACCTCAATTTGATATGCAGTTGAGCTTTCTTGACTAGAACCACTTGCCAAAAATATTACAGCACAAGAATGTGACCAACCAAACGACTTTATACTTACCTCACAGTTTTGGGGTTTTTTTTACAGTGTGGTCCCTGGACTAGAAACATTAGCATCATTTGGCATCTTGTTAAAAAATGCAAATGTTTGGGTCCCTCCCCAGAACTAGTAAGTCAGAAATTAGTAAGTCAGAACTTAGTAAGTCAGAAGCCCAGTAAGCTGTGTTTTAACAAGCCTTCTGGTATCTTCTGATGACATGTTGGCTTAGGTAGCTATTAATGGCTCTCATAACAAATTTACGTTTGGATGACAATGTCTATGGCTTTTTATAAAAGTACCGAATAACAACAGAAAACGTTTCTTCTTGGGTAAGCATAATTGCAAGCAAAAACAAAAAGCAAGAAGCATCAGAGAGAAAGCTTAATGTAAGTAACCATGGTGACTAACACCATGTATGATACATTACCTGCTTTACAAATTTGACTCTAATTGATTTTTGTATTCTAAGTAGATATTGAGAAAAGCCTAGCTGGGTGTCTGTTTCTATAACATTCCTCTTCAAACACATCTTTCTCTAAGCTTTCTTATTCAAAGTCCAATATAAATAATTACTTTTAGAATGTCAAAAAAAGAAAATGTAAATATCAGTGTAGTTACTTGTACTTAGAGGGTCCTGCTATAGATCTCTCTTCACTCACTCACTAGTCCAATAATCTCAGGCAAGCTACTTATTAAGACTCACTCCTTGGAACTGTTAAAATGGGGTTAATGATTATCTGCCTAACTGGGTTGCTGAGAGTCTATAATAAAATCATGAATATAAAGAATAAGGGGCTTCCCCGGTGGCTCAGTGGTTTAGAGTCCGCCTGCCGATGCGGGGGACACGGGTTCATGCCCCGGTCCGGGAGGATCCCACATGCCGCGGAGTGGCTGGGCCCGTGAGCCATGGCCGCTGAGCCTGTGCGTCCGGAGCCTCTGCTCCACAGCGGGAGAGACCACAACAGTGAGAGGCCCACGTACCACAAAAAAAAAAAGAAAAAAAAAAAAAGAGTAGGACAGAATGTGTGGCATATAATAAGTACTCAATAAATATTAGGTTTTATTTATTTTATAATAGCAATGTTTTATAGCATCAAAACAGCCCCTTCTCTTTCTTTCTGCATGGTCTGTATTTCCTCTTGACGACTGAAATATCTCCTATTTTCTCCTTTATTATTGTCAAATACAGAGAATGTAAATATATGAGATTGCTGGGGGAGACTTGGCAGTCTTTTCATATTTACTCAGTGTTTAAATGCAAATCAAATTTGGGGATATCTCACTAAGAATATGATTTGTTATCTGACTAAGTCTGTGCCCGGTGGAGAGGTCAGCTTCAGGTGCTTCTACTGCAGCTGGGTGTATTACAGATGATTTATTTAATATACCTTTGCTTTAGATCTCATTTCTGTCTCTACATTTGTTTGCCATTGTTCTTGTGGTTGTGATTATTATGTTTTTCTGGTTATACATATATAAATCTGGATCCTTTTGTGAACCTTGGATGTATGTTACCTTGTATGCTAAGCCTAAGAATTCACTGAGGTGATCAAAGTTCAGATATGAATATGCTAGGAAAAGAAAAATGAACAGAGTAAAATATCACAAATACAAATTGTGACTAAAGGTACAAAGAAAGAGCTGGAAAATGTATAAAAACATACATGCATTAAAATACTTCAGTGAAGAGAATGGAAACTAGCTCTTCTTCTTCACTGATGACACAGTATGAAGAAATAGACTTACAGTATGGCATAAAAACAGCAGGCTGAACTCCCCGGTAGATTGGTTTATTAAAATCTTTTAGTGAATAAAATTAACATAAGAGAAGTTATATAGTAAGTAGGAGAGTTAAGATTTGTATCCAGTTCTACTTCACTGTAAAGTCCCTAAATATATCCGTGTCATGTAACAGCATTTTATAAGAGCAATATCTTTCTCACTTTCTCATTTTCTCATTTTCTCATTTCAAATATCTCTCTCTATTTCTGAGGCTTTACCTTTGTGTGAAAACTGAATAGCCATTGTGCGGAGAATTTTGCTTATGTTCATTTTAATTACATATTGTGGATAATAAAATATGTAAACTTTATTTAAACAATCCTATTAGCTTCATGTTGGTCTAGTTTGAATACTTCATTGGCAAGCTCTAAGACAGCTTGCGTACAATCCTCTCTGTAAAAGAGAGATTGTTCAACACTCCCTGCTCAAGTGAACTAAACTACTCTCTATTCACTGCAGAAAGAGCAATCCAGTATAAGTACAGTTATTACCATTCTAGTCCTTTCACAACCTTACCATCATCCATTCATTCAATATTTACTAAATGCCTACTATCTACCAGAGAGTAGTCTGGAAATACAGCAGTGATTTTTTAAAAAGACAAAAATCAGTGCCTTCCCTGATATTACTTTCTAGTCACCTTCCATTCTCCATAGACTGTCAGGTCCTTGAGGACAATAATTTAATTTAACGTTCCTTTGTGTCCATCTATGTTTTCTAATGTGAAACTCCATACAGAGTGTACTTCAAAAGTTTTTTGAATAAAGAGATTTCATGGAAAAGAAGAATCTTCGAGCTAGAAAGAGCCTCAGAGCCTTTATTCCATTGTGTCGTTGTACAAGGGCCCCATTATAAAATACCTTTGGGAAATACAGCATTAGATTTCTCTTCTCTTGGGGATTTATAATGCACATTAATGGATTATATTAAAGATCCTTAGAATTCCTACTACCAAGAACTTCCTAGAATTTCCTACACAATTTTTATCACAGAACTATATGGGGAGATAACATTTTAATACCCTTTAATTCCTTATTATTTTATTGAATATTAATATAAAAGTATGTTTTGCATTTAAGATAAATACTGTTATTTTAGATAAAGTTTTAAAAGTACCACCATCTCAAATTCTTCATACATTTGAGATTTGAATAGGAACAGTAATGTTACTTGATGAATTTATAGATGAGAGATGGACAAGGTATCATTCCGTTCTTGCTCACTTTACTTATTGATATTCTGCTTTCTTAAGACCATGCAAGGAGGTAGTCATGAATAATCTCCCAGCGCCAACTCTCTTTCATTTATTCCTTGATTCAATAGTTTGATCAGCTCCCTCTTGACTCTTCTCTTTTATATAGGAAAAACTGTCTTCTCTTTATGTACCCACGTTATGGGACATTTCATCACCTCCCCAATGCAACTTTCGTTTTGTTTTTGTTTTGTTTTGTTTTTTCTTTTGCGGTACGCGGGCCTCTCACTGTTGTGGCCTCTCCTGCTGCCGAGCACAGGCTCCGGACGCGCAGGCTCAGCGGCCATGGCTCACGGGCCCACGGGCCCAGCCGCCCCGCGGCATGTGGGATCCTCCCGGACCGGGGCACGAACCTGCGTCCCTTGCATCGGCAGGCAGACCCTCAACCACTGCGCCACCAGGGAAGCCCCCCCACCCCCAATGCAACTTTTAACTTATGATGGATCAAGTGCTTGTAAAGCGAAGCATATTTAACACTTTTCAGCTTACAAATGCAGGGTCATAAATGTAAAACAGCCCAGTAGGTAGAAAGTTTATGTCATAATTAGGAATGGAGAGCAAAGCTTTTATAAACCTATTCTCAATTATCTACAATTCCTTCAAAGCGGAAATCTGGAGCCAGGTATGGCAGAGCATTTTTCTAGCCAAATGATTGTCAGTATACACCTGCACTGTTAAAAGATGGCGTCCCTAAACAGCCCATTTTCTTCTCCCTCTCCATTTGGTATACCAGATGTTTTGGCTTTTTTATTTGTTGAAGAATGCATTGAGTTCCCATATGTCCTTTTAAAAAAATTATAGCTTTTAAAAATAAAGCTCTCTTCCTAAATGGCAGTGGGCCATAGATAAAGACCAACATGTGTTGTAACTCAGAAAGTCTGTTGCTGTGGTTACATTTTTATGATTTATTGGTAACGTATTTAATATAGACATTCTTGATTTTACTTTAACTTTAAAGAAAAGGAGGATTAGAGCTGTTTCCTTAATTTTGTAAGATATAGGGTACGTGTAGAAATTTAATAACTTTATTTTGGTCAATCAGCTGCTCAGTGACAGAACTGAGTTTAGAATTCTAAAATTTCTTGTCTGCTACTACATCCATTTCACTCCACTCTAGGTACAGGTCCTAACTCACTATGCTTCCCATTTCCTACCCTCACCAGTCTATTACATCTGAATGTACAGTTACTTTAATCATGCTTACTTTACTCAATAAACTAATCTGTGTTTTTTTTCAACTGAAGAATTTCTTTTACGAGATTTTGTTGTTCTCGTTTCAACAAGTCCTCTGTTCTAAAATTGCAGTTCCTCCCTCCAGAAGTAACATGGATATTAAGGAACTGAGGTTTATTCTAGTTCCATACACGTCCCTCATCAGAAAATAAAAGACACAAAGTACATACAAATGAATACATGTTATTAACCATGAAGAGCTTAGATGGGAACCACCCAAGCTGAAAAGTCAAGGAGGAAATCCTGTGCACCCAGAGGAAGAAGTTATTCGCTAGCATGTAACTATTATGAGCTGATGTGTGTCCACACTAAACATCGAACCTGCGGTTAGCCAGTCTCTTCATTATCATAAACTACTGTTTCTGGTATGCATATGAGCAATTCCACCTCCAAACCTTTGATCAATATGACCCCTTGACCTCAAGTGCTACTGTGAAGAGCTCAGCATTACTGCACTGGTGCCATATAAACTTACCTACCTAGAAGAACAAATCTCTATTTCATCTAAACTTTGACAGTATTTCATTTTTATCTCACCTAGAGCTTTTATCTAAAATTAGAGTTATTAAGTTATAACTCCCCTCTTATGCAATAGATTTTCTAATAACATACTCCAAATATCACAAGGTATCCTTTGACTCTCCTCAAAGTGTCTAACGTGTACTTTGATGTAGTTGCAGTTTAATATTCAATTGTTAGAAAACAAAAATGTTCACTGTCACTATCTTACCATTTAAAAGATAGTAATATTTGGTGGGAGAACGAAATGGCATATAAAATGAAAAGGTAAGGAAATATTGTTATTAAGATTATTTTATATAGGTAGAAGAGGCAATTGAGAAACTCAAAAAAATCCTAATAAGGTTAATAAAAAGTTACTTTGAAAAATCAATAGCTTTCCTATTATAAAACCAATAGTTAAAAAATAAAATGGATAAAGAAAATGTAATATATGTATAATGGAATATTATTCAGCCATAAAAAAGAAAGAACTCCTGCCATTTGCGATAACATGCGTGAATCTAAAGGGCATCATGCCAAGTGAAATGAGCCAGGAAGAGAAAGAAAAATGCTGTATGGTCTCATTTGTCTGTAGAACCTAAAAAAATCTGAACTCAGAAACAGAGAGTAGAATGGTGGTTGAGAAGTGCTGGAGGGCGGGGGCAGTGTGGAGATGCTGGTCAATGCACAGCATGGTGGCTGCAGTTAATAATGGAGCACCGTATACTTGAAATTTGCCAAGAGAGTAGGTTTTAAGTATTCTTCCCACACACACAAAAAGGGTAAATTTGTGAGGTGAGGCATGTGTTAATTCACCTGATTTTGGTAATCATTTCACAATGTATACATACATCAAATCCTCAAGTTGTGTACCTTAAACATGTACAATTTTATTTGTCAATTATACCTCAACAAAGCTGGAAAACATATATATACAATGGAAGAAAAGATTCAATTTATAACAGTAGCAAAAATATAAAGTGCCTTGGTATGAATACAACAAAAATACACAATTTCTGTATAAAAAAACTTTAAAATTTTCCTGAAAACTTTTAAAATTTTTGAATAAATAAAGCATCTATTTCATCTTATGAAGTAAGACTACATTATAACACAAATGATTCCCCCTAATTAATCTATACAAGTAACAAAATTCAATAAAAATACCAAAATGATTATTTTGTTACTACTTCACCTATACTGAAATAAATATTAAAAAATGAACGTATACAATTTCTGAGGAAATTCTAGGGGAAAAAGATATAACAAGCTGTCATAATTACAAACATTTAGTAAAAAATTCATCAATGGAACATAATGGACTCCAATAATAGATCCCAAGAAATATAATGGTTTACAATAAAGGTGACACTTGTATTAGTGAAGGTGTATGATGCTACGTGTACTGGATGTCCACCTTAAAAAAACATAGATCTCTTTCTCATTACTCACTCAAGATTCTAGGTAGATTAACAATTCAAACATAACAATAAAACTGCAAATTTATGCAATAAAACATGGAAATGTTTATTTTTTATAATTTTATACATGTGGAATCCTTTGTATCGATCCTTTTGAATGATACAAAACCCAGAAACTATTTCGTTAATGTTTTAAAATCTGAATACATAAAAATTGTATTAAAAATCTGAAGTGGAAAAAGTACAAAAGGTCAAAAACAAAGAGTATCCTGGGGATATTTACAATATTTGTAAAACAAATAGAAAAGTTTAGTTACTTTGACACAGGAAGCATTCCTTCATATCAATAAAAAGAAAAGCCATGAAAAGGCAGTTCAGAGGAATGGGAGTACACATAGTTTGAAAAGATGTTCATTGTTATGCATAATAATAGAAAGGTATATTAAAATATTAAAATCATTGAGATACACATCGTCTTCCCTCAGATTAACGGCGATCTACAAAGTCTGATGATACTGTGTTGTTAAGAACACCTGGTAGCAAGCAGTGGTGAGTTAGATTGGTGAAAAGAGGGAGAAAAAGCATACCTGACAGAAGCAAAACCTTTTGTAAAAGGCTGAGGCAGGAAGATCCTTGGAGAGTCACATGGACCAATGAGTGGGATGCTGGCCGCAGTTTGAGCTGGGTAACTCTTCCTGGGCCTTGGCCTGGTAGTCAGTGTAGGGATCTGGAACTGGGTCTTAAAAACAATGGTAGGTCATTAAAAGAAGATGGCCAGGTCAGATTTGCAGTGATCTGTCAGATCAAGACTCCTCTGGCTTCTGTATAGAGAGTGGATTAAAAGTGAGGAAGAGGTGATGATAGTCTTTGACAAAACTGATAGCTCCGACAGGTTTAAGCTTTCTTGATGACTATATGTGGAATGGGTTTATGAGGTACAGTGAATCTAGAACTGAAATCTCTTGGAGGCTGGTGGGCCTCTGTGCACAGCAGGATTCCCCTTTTTCCTTGCAGCCCCTGGTGCTGGCAGGTGGACCCAGGAAAGCAGTGAGTGGAAAAGCTTGAGCTATATGACTGTTGTTAACAGGGTAAGGGATGGAAGGATATTGTTAGTGATTCTCAGCATGAAGGGTGTCCATGCTGTCCATGATCTTGAAGTGGTTGGATGAGGGGCCTCCTGGGATCCCCTTGAGATATTCATCTAGCCTTTAAGATTCATCAAAAACTTTCATTAAAAAACAAGCAAGCATTTCTTATTAATAAGGAAATTGTCCCTTCTTGTACTTAGAATAAATGTTCACATGCTTCCACTACCCAGTATTTGTGTATCAATTTGCCTATATGTGCTTGTGTGCATGTGTGTGCATGCACGTGTAGGGAAAGACTAAAATATTACGTGTAAACCTCGTTATGAATAATATTTCTCTCTCATCATATTCTTACTACTGATTCACTGATTTTTGTTGCCATAAATCCTTCCACTTATTTCAGACTTAAGGAAAAGGCCCTTCCTTGCCTCTGAAGTTTTTACTGTGACATCGTTCAACTATAATTATACAACACGCTGTATCATCTTGTGCTGTATGATACCAATCAGGGACTTGGCTGATGAGTTGAATTATTTCCCTTTTTCGATTAGTTTGAAAGTAGCTAATCCAAGATTAGTTAGTTAATCTTTTCAGACTTTCCTTGTAATCATAAGTCCACTCGAGGAATCAAGATATCATGAAATCATAAGCAGACCTCTAAGACATGCTCATCATGAGATGTGTATATTTAAATCCTCACCCATAAATGGATTTTTAGTAAAAGCCCAAGTTTTTCAAGTATGTTTATGAATTTTGCCACTCTAATATAATCAATAGCATTTTCAGTTATTCATTTTGTTAGTAAATAGAAAGATTTGCCTTCCCTTCTAGGTAGATTCTTTAACTCGTTGATTATTCTGATTTTTATAATGGTCACTGGCTTTTGAAAGAACTGAAGTTCATGCTGACTAGGTAGTGGACGAGTGGGAATGTCAGTTCTTATACTTATTCTAAGTATAAGAAGGAACAATCTGTTTCCTTATTAATAAGAAATGCTTGTTTGTACAATACGGGGATGAAAAAAGAGCAAGGACTTTGGATTTACTTAAGTAATTCACACAATGTCATGCACTTAATTTGAATCCATTTTTGGATGTTTTCATGATAAAATCTGTGTACTACACTTTTCAAATTGATAAGGACATTTTAAGCTTGTATGAGCAATTAGCATACCATATTTTTAATTACCTTGAATTTCACTTAGCTATTCTTTGAAATGTGTCATTAAATATTTTTTTCCAGCTCAAATTTGCCTTCAGTAGGGTAAAAATGCTTCAATAAAAATTCCTCTGAATTAGATTGAACAATGAAAAGGGACATTTTTCTCCCGACGACTCTAGGTTTAAAGCCTGCCGTTAGTTGAATACTGCTTCCTATGTGCTGAGGTTAAAGGACCATTTCACACCATGGTGTGGTGTGTGCATCTCACAAATTGCCCCTCTCAAGTCCTAATTCAACACCTAGAGTTTTGCTTTACTTATTTCTCATTTTAAGCACCTTCTATGGGTAAGCACTGAACTAGTTGCGTTACAGATTATATTAATATAATCCTTCCAATAGCCCTATGACTTTAGGAATATTTATCCCATTTTACGGCTGAAGAAACTGATGTCCAGAGCAGTGTATCTGCTTTCCCAAGGTCACCTCGCTGATGGGTTAGAACCAGCCAGAATTTGAACCTATGTCTATCTCATGCTAAAATCCAAGTTTGTTTGTTCCAGTACATTAATTGCCAAGAATTGCCATCTTAATTGAATTGCATTTCCACAAGCATATGTAATATGAAGTGTTGTCTTATTTTTAAGATGGATTAATATTTAGACTTCTTGCAAACCCACACTTTCGGGTAATACAAAGCAAGTTGACCCTTGACACTCTAATCATCGCGAGACAAGATCTAAGACAGTGGCTCAACCAAAAAAAAAAAAAAAAAAAAACCCTTTGTGTACCTGCAGTCAGATGGGCTGTGTCCTGACCTACTCAGTTCATTTCACAGACTCCAGTATCTACTCTAAATGGAGGGGCTGAAGTATCCTCAAGGTTGCTGTCATTTAGCATTTTAGGTCATGCCACACTGCACACCTGCACATCAACTTAACAACCACCTTCTAGCTAGCTCCTCTGGCATACTGTATATTAATAGAATATTGATATAGCAAAAATACTGTTGTGGGATTCATCATTTGGTAAATCCTCCACCGTCTGCAGTTTTACAGAGCCATTTAATTAGCAATTTTACAACCTCCTCTCCTCTCATTAAATTAATTAATAATTAAGTTCAAATATAGGCATCTTTAATGTCATAATTATATTTCAGTTTTATGGTCACTGGAGTTTAGCTCATTAGAGGAGGCACTCATAAACCATAGCCCTGTTTAGTGGCTGAAGCACAGCTATGTCACCCGGCTGATTCCAGTTGGTATTGTATTTTCTCTCTTTCTTAAGTAGCACTACCGTTTTGTAGAGAGAAATTTCAGTCTTTGTCCTCAGTGAGCATAAAATAACAATTGCAGTAACAACATCAACAAATGCAACACAAAACAGGTATGATGTGATTCTATGAGTCCTTGACTTTTATGATGTCTCCCTGGAATATTTTTGTAACATTGGCCCCACTGTGCTTTCTGATTGGTTCAACTTCTCCCACCCCTACACTTGGCATTAAGCACAAAGTAACCACGTCAGAGACTCATGAGTGATGTCCTCTCATTGACTATGATTTACTAAGTCAGTACTGGCATTTCACACAATATGGTAGGCTGTACATTACTTTAGATGGAGTGGATTTATTTCAGTCATTATCACTGATTAAACCAGCTTAGTTGAAGAAGCAAAACAAAACTTGCCTTTGAAATCGTTCTTATTTAATTTTGTTCGCCTTCACATAACCCAGGACAGTGCTAATTATTCCTTGATGGAGCTCATATTTCTAATGTAATTCATATGTAAATTCTAATTTGATTCATATGGGAATGTTTG
The DNA here is from genome assembly GCF_011762595.2 of Tursiops truncatus. Taxonomy (NCBI): domain Eukaryota; kingdom Metazoa; phylum Chordata; class Mammalia; order Artiodactyla; family Delphinidae; genus Tursiops; species Tursiops truncatus. Next base: position 6,842,643 of record NC_047043.1, read on the forward strand.
TGTTCCTTGCCTCGTTTCAGGCAAGAACACAAACACAGAATTAAAACTGTTTGGAAATGAAAACTTGCTGTTGCCTTTTTTGACCTGGTTTTGATTTGCTTTGCTTTGTTTTTCCTATAATAGCGCTTAATCACTTTTGAAGCTTAAGATTTTAAACTGTACTTTAGGGGATAAAAACAATATTTACACCTTTAAAGAATTTGAGGATGTTTTGAAGGTGCAAACTGCATTCTCTCAAGCTAACAAAAGTCTTATCATTTAAAACTTTACTCAAGTTTTCCTTGAAAGAAGATATTCTTAAGAATCTAAGTACCTTAAAATGAGGATCTTCATAAGTTATACTGAAGGAAAATATAATAATCATTCTGCTGTCTTGCTGGCAACAGGCTGTCATGAAGATGAAATAAGGGTGGAGCAGATCTCAAATTAAAAATTCTTTTTTTAAAAATAGTGATAGATTATTACGAGTTTGAATAATCTTTGGTGTTGTAACTGATATTTTTGAAGAATTGTGAGCTAAGATATGCCATGTTTAAAAAAAAATGCACTAGGCTGAACGTGTAACGTATACCAAAAATATCCAGGAAAATCTCTTATCTAATGTCTAGCTAATATGTTTTCTATCCTTAGATTGAGATCCCTGCCCACAACATGGAATCTGTATTTCTTGAATTTTGGGGGATCTCCTGCTTCTAACATAATGCTCTTTGTAGGTAATAACTGCTGGAGGAGAGGGAACAGACAAACAAAACTTCTTTAATCAATAAATTATTCAATTAATAACAGAAGTTCTATTATTTGATTTAATTGGTATATTCCTTTCACATCTTACTCATTTGGCATTTTCCTGAATTGTTAAAATATTACAAATTATTTCTCAAAGCAGAATTTTGCTATCATCCTTTGGGACAACTTTTTTTCTACACTGTAATTTTATGATTAGGGAAAAAATTCTGATAGATAATGAGTGATTATGTCTTAGACTTGAGATCAATATAGAGCAGGTGGAAAAACTATAGGGTGTTCTATCTAAAACTCACAGTAAATTACCAGTACAAGGTATGCAAAGGGAAGATGTGTAGGTGACAGGCACATCTGAAGAAACTGAGTGAGAAACTGAAAGTAGAAAAGATCATAAATTATTATTGAACCAAAACTTGGGTCTGCTTGCCCACTAAGTAAAGCAATCTAGTGACACCGGGTTGTGGTGAAGGAAAGTACAGCATTTGTTATAAGGTGCCAGATGAGGATTATGGGTAGGTCATGCTCAAAAACCCCGAGCTCCCTGAAGGATTTCAGCAAAGTGTTTTTAAAGGCCAGGTAGGGAAGGGGAGTCCCAGGACATGTGATAAGCTTGTTCACAGTTCTCTGATTGGTTGATGGTGAGGTAACAGGGTGGTGCCACAGGGGTTAACACAACCAATCCTTAGTCTCCAGTAGGTCTGGGGGCTACATGCTCTTGGTCATCAGGTAGTTAATTTCTTCCATTTGGTTGTGGGTTTAGCATCTGTAAGACAACTCAGGAAATGTGCATCAGGTACTGTTATCTAGGCACTTCAGAGAGGAACTAAAGCAGAGGATATGGGGGAGGGCCTGTCCCGGGAAGGCCCCATAGGGTCCTGCTCAATTATATAATGACAGTGTGGTTGGTGAGCCAACTCTCAATTTACCTATCTTCAAGGGAAGCTTCAAGGCCAGAGACTTACAAAGGCTCTTGCACTTTGCCCATTTGGCTTTTAGTCTACCAGATATGTGTGTGTGTGTGTGTGTACCTGTTCTCTTCCCACTCTACAGTGAGATTGAATTATGCTCTCATGCCCAATAAATTTTTATCTGTTGTATTTTAGACAGACTTTTCACACTTAAGGATGTTTCCAGTATGATTAAAGAACAGGAAGATATCTAAGATGAATCACCTGAGATTAAAAAGTTAAATCACCACTAGACCTATTTTCCACTTCAACCATACTGCCCTTAACACTTTTTTAAAGTGAAAAAGTTGATTCCTGCTTCTTTGCCTTCTCTCTTATTACCCATCCACTAGACACTGCTTTGTAATGTGTTTCACACAAGCCAAAGAAGCTACAATGTCTCGGTTAAGTAAAAGTTACCAACTGTAGAATGGACATAGACAAATAATGACGTATTTGTATTCAGCATCCGATCTTCTTTGTACTACAGTCATAAAGGAAGGGCCTTTTCTGTCCTAACATCCTCACGTAGACTGACTTTGTAATATCTAGGACATAATTACACTTGCATTCAATATGCACACACACATACACGCACACATCATGCCAACATTAGAGCTGTCCGAAACTATTTTCAATAATTGATTTGCCGTTTAATTGAACAGCATGACTGACTAACATAGCTCATTACTTTACTCATTAGTTAATTATCGAAGAAAGTAGGACAAGTCAATAAAATGGAAGGCTGTAAATTCCAATACTAATTAGCACCATTTCCTTAGAGACATATTTAAGGGCAGATTGGCTACCTGAATGTCCTAGGACCTCACAGATGAAGGAGAAAAGTAGATGTACCATAAATCTCGATTACTGGGCAGGAAGATGAGTTGGCAGTAAGTAGACATGTAGACTTGTACTTAGCTACTGGGTAAGGAATCATTATTAGGAGAAAGAAGGATCCTTCATCTAGTATATTTTGAAAACAATTTGCAAAACAAATATGCGTTGCTTTTTCTTTTAAAATAATGTTTCCCACTTCGGTTTGCACATCCCATTTATGGACATGATCAGGGTAAATGACATTTATGTGTAGCTTTCTTATAAATGGATTCCACCGTCAATGTAATCCTGTTAGAGGGAGAAGTGCTTTTCAAAGCTAACAAATAGTTCTTTTTGACTCATGAGAAAAAGGTAGCCATTTACGCTTATTCAATGCACATTAACCCCATGTAACCAAAAGATGTTACTATATATTCATCATTCAATAAGTTACACGCAAACACACACACACACTCACAGACATACACGCATGCGTGCACACAAACATGCACCTGCCGACATTCTGTCTTTCTCATCACATAGAAGGAGCTTCAGAGTCTCCTTGTGACAGTGCTAGTTGTATGCCCTTGGGAAAAAAATCTTCCTTTTATTGGGACTCAACATTTTCTCATCTATATAGTGGGAACAATAGGATCTATGTTTCAGTGTTGTTGAGAAGCTGAAAAGAAATAATAAATGACTTGTTCTAGCCGTGTCTGTCACAGTGCATAGCATGGTTCTTACTCTGTTCTTGGTAAAAGTCCTAGTCAGCCTATGTGAGGCTATCAGATGACCCAGAACAATGGTTGGCTCAGTCACAACAGAAAATCATTTGTAAGGTAAGGGACTCTGGCCATGGAATTATTTATTTAAATGGTTAGAACTTATGGACCTGGTTATGATTGTATATGTGACATGGATTGTACATGAGAGGTGCTCTGTTAGCACTACCCTTTGCCTGGCTGCTTTGGCCATGATTTTTGGTGGAGCATTTCCAGTAAGAGATGGACAATTAATCTTGCATGAACCTTGATCCCTTTTGCTTTCAGCCTCTCAGAGGTTGCTCAATTTGTTCACGCTGTTGTAGAACTGGACCCAATAGGGTGCATACCTTCACACTGATTTTACACTTAGTTAGATTTAGTCATAAAAATAGAAACGTCAGCCCTTGTGTAGTCTGTGAAATTCTCCCCATGTATTTTCAAGTATGCACGCGCAGAGTAGATATAGCTATTATTAACCTATATTATAAATATTAAAACTCGGTGAAGATATTCAAGGATATGCAGTCAATTAAAGGCAAAGCTACGATTGAAATTTATCTTTCTGATTTTCAATGTACTTTTCGTAATCTTAAGTCTTATAGCCGTGAAATATTATATCCAGAAGGACGTCCAATATTGCCAAGTCATCTCTCTTGGTTCAGAAAAGGAAATGCAACCTCTGAAAGGTTAAGCAAATTTCACAAACCTTGGGACCAGATGTTGCATAGTTTGGTCTAGACTCTGGATCTCTTTATCTCACGTTCCATTGTCCCTTGCCTGGTCCACATCCTCCTGCCCTGGGGGTTGCATTAATGTCCATCTACTCTTTCTTGTTCACTCTTCTCTGCTTCATCCCCTTTCACATCTTGGACTCAGTTTTGGCAGAGCAGTGCTGGGTCTAAGAAGAAGAAGGAGAAAACACTTTGTCTCTTTAGTAAAGAGCTGAAGGTTCCTAGAACTTACCTCTATGGATTTATAACAGCTTACTTTGGGGTGAATATGTGTGTTCTTTAGGCTTTCTTGTTAGTGTAAGTATATACAATGGGTAAGAAGAGATGAAGGAAAACTCTCAAATTTATCTTCATTTGTAAACCTATGCATATTCTTCCTGAACTACCCCCATGCTAGATTTCCAGTCCTACCCTCGTTCCTACAGCATCTTGTGTTATTACCATATCAAATTCCACATATTCACAAAATGCCCCAGGTGCTTTCACTTCTTAGGGCCTTTGTTCATTCCAGACCCTTTACCCAAAATGCACTCCTCTTCCATCTGTCTTGGTCAGAACCCTATTCAACCTGATAGGGCACATCTTAAACATCACCTTCTTGAGGAAACTCTCCATGACTCTCCAGGAGGAATCAATTCTTTGACCTCATAAAGCATTTTGCTAGTACTGGCGTCCACATCCTAGCTAGCCTTCTTGTCTAGTAAATCATTAGGTCACTGTACACATCTTATTCTTCTTTGTTTACACAAATACTGAGCACGGAAACTGGTGTAAAATGTGACACTTGGCAAATATTAATTCAACAAGTGAATAAATAAACAAATTAAAAATTTGTAAGATGGAATACTTGAAAAGATATTTTGAAACTTTTTGCCTTTTAAAACCTGTGATTTAAAAAAAAACTGAAATAATAATACTCTGAATTAGAGTAGCTGTGGATTTTGTCATATTTAGAGAAAGCTTTTTCAAGATTATATCTTTGCATTTCGAAATAGAATTTCTAAGTATGTACATTAAAATACCTTAGTTATCATTTTCTAAGATTTATTATTAAAACACAAATAAAGAAATAAACTCTAAGTAAATTTTGTAATAAACCCAAAGTTAAATATAAAGGAAAATCACAGCTTATGTTTCTCTGACCTGTTATAGTTATAGTTGGCATTATTCTCAAGCCACAAGCAATAATTTCTCTTTTTCCAACATGTTTTATAGGTACTGTATTAAGCTGAGCTCTTCTAATGACTCTGTGGGGAGTTTTTATCAGCATTTTTGAGAATCAGTCCTCAGGTACTAATAAATGAAGGCTGAGAGTTAAAGAGGAAAATGTGGTGGGATAGTGTAATGAAAAGCTCCTGGTTAAAATAGTAAGAAAGAAAAAGAAAAAATACTCTAATGATTTTAGGAAAAACATTTAAAAATACACACCCTTGTATGTTGGAAATTATGAACATTTCAGAAGAAAATGGTCAATGGCCCATACCAAATAAAATTAATTTGGAAAAAGCTAAACTACATTTTCACTATTAAATGGTTGTCTGAATGCATTAATGCAATCACAAGGTACCTTAGTATTTGGAAAACAATCACCAATTGTAGAGTCAAGATATGCTAAAATTTAAATTCTTGGCCAGCGTGAGTTAGCACAGTAAAATCTGTCCAGAATCCTTGAAAGGAAAGCAAGAAGAAAAGAGACAAAATGTCCTCTATTCATTAGAAATCTCTTTACATGGAAGAACTTATGTAATGGCATGATACACAGGGAACCAGAAACACAAATGGTTACCAGAATAATATAAATGTTGCCTGAAATATAAATCTAAAATGAAAAACTTTTATTAAAATGGTTTCACAAGCAGCATAAAGCAACTGATTTAAAAGTAAAAAATAATGAATATGTGTAATGCATGAAATTATCATTTGCCGGATTGATCCCATTAGATTAACTAAAGCATTTTAGCAAATAAGTTACAGATTTAGTAGGATAAATACATCACCCCAAATAAGAGAATTTATAAAGAGAGGAATATTTAAATGCATATAATAAATTGGGCTCATTATTTGGGTATGTAGATATATGCTTTACCTGGGAATATTTCTAAGGTAGGTAGAAAAATTGGAAATTTTTGAATAATTCGTGCATTGGAAAATTGTGAATTATGCTGCAATGAACATTGGCATATAAGTATCTATTTGAATTCCTATTTTCAATTCTTTTGGTTGTACCACTTTATATTCCCACCAATAATGAAAGAAGGTTCTAATTTGTCTACATCTTTGCCAATCCTTGTTTTCCACTTTTTTTACTTTAACCATCTAGTATGTGTGAAGTGGTATATCTCATTGCGGTTTTGATTTGTGATTCTATACTACCATCAAGTAACTTAGAATCTTAGAATGTCAAAGATACACAAATAGAGAATTTGTTTGACATAACACAATAATAAGCAAAGTGGTCTCTGTAGTGCAGGTAATATTTGCAAAAAATGATCTAAATCTATAATTATCAAATATAGGCACTAGATTTACAGAAGGAGCAACAGTGGAAAGTTAAATTAATTATCAGTTTTGCCATGCAATAACTCTTAACTTACCTAAACTTGAGGTACTCTAATTTCCTCATCTGTAAAATTGGGATAATGATTTCCCTTCTTAGCTTGCGCAATTATGAGATAAGATCAAATGAGATAACAGATGTGAAAACATTTTGGGGACTTAAAGGTGCTAGGCAAATATAAGACCAATTATTATTATGTATTCTTGTGCACCAATTAGCATCATAATAGTTGGTAATAATCATTAAGGGGCATCATTAGAAATGTAGGCATGTCTGTAAGTTTATATGCGGTCTTTCTGTTTGTGTATATAGTACACCTGCACACTTGGTACACTGGCATGTACATTTATTTTATTTTCCAAACTATGCATTTCTCTTCTAGTAAAGAAGAAGCAACTCGACATTTCCACTGTAGCCAGAATAAAATGTTCAGGCTGGAATTGTTTGGTCAAGTTTTAGTGGTCCTTTTTCAGAAAGTGGGCCCTCAGGCCTCAGCAGCCTTTAATCAGCTGTAACTGGAGTGAAGCCGTCAGGCCCTGCGTGTTCTCTGTCAGCTTTACTACCATTTAGAGCGTCCTTGATAAATGTACAGTACAAATTTAACAGTCAACCTGTGAGAAAGAAAAACCAAACATCTCAAACACTGAAACTTTCTTCAGCTCTGTCATGAAAAAGTCCATGCGCTAGAAATTCCATCGTGGACAAAATAGAAGTTGGCAACATGTGAATAGTTAAGATGGAAAACACAATAATCTTGGTATACCTAAGGGCTTTATAAAATCTGCAAACTTAGAGGAAAAAAGCAAAGAGAATAAAAGAAAAAAGGAAAAGTTGGGATGGACAAAATTCATGAAGAGAGAAACTAAAAGGCTAAGAGAATGTTCTGATGATTTACTCTGTGGATTAGAAGAAGAAAACCTCAGGGTATATTCTCTAGCCACTCCAGAAGGTGGAAAGTGTGTGGTTTGAGTGAAGAGAATTAATATGACAATTTAGAAGTACTAGAATTTGAAGAATTGCACTTGAGTTACCACTGCGTTATTCACTGCCTGTGTGAAACCAAGAGAAACTGAGAAAGCTAAAAGGCGATTATTTATTTATTTATTTATTTATATTTTGCGTTACGCGGGCCTCTCCCGTTGCGGAGCACAGGCTCCGGACGCACAGGCTCAGTGGCCATGGCTCACGGGCCCAGCCACTCCGCGGCATGTGGGATCTTCCCGGAGCGGGGCACGAACCTGTGTCCCCTGCATCGGCAGGTGGACTCTCAACCACTGCACCACCAGGGAAGCCCCTAAAAGGCGATTTTAAGACTCAGTTTTCTCATCTACAAAATGAGGGTAAAATAAGTCTGACCTCATGGAGTTTTTGTGAAGATGAAATGAAATAATATATGAGCTTCATAAACTGTAAAGCATTCTACAAAATTTGGCTAAGTTAACGTTACTTACTAGTGTCCTAAGAGACTAACTATAAATCTACTGAAAAGGAATAATTCATTTTCCTAAGAACTCTGTTATTAAACATGGGCTTATATTGAGTTGCTTAAATACAACATTCCATTCACACTGAAGAGCATAGCCAAGTTCAATCAAGCATGTCTCTGGTGTCACAGGCAGGCTGGGTTGATGGCCAGTTGGTTACTTCTTGGAATGAAAGAGGTGAACATTGTCAAACCTTTAAAGCAGCTTCTCCCGGGGCTTCCCTGGTGGCGCAGTGGTTGAGAGTCTGCCTGCCAATGCAGGGGACACGGGTTCGAGGCCTGGTCTGGGAGGATCCCACATGCCGCGGAGCAACGAGGCCCGTGAGCCACAACTACTGAGCCTGCGCGTCTGGAGCCTGTGCTCCGCAACAAGAGAGGCCGCGACAGTGAGAGGCCCGCGCACCGCGATGAAGAGCGGCCCCCGCTTGCCGCAACTAGAGAAAGCCCTTGCGCAGAAACGAAGACCCAACACAGCCAAAAATAAATAAATTTATAAAGCAGCTTCTCCCAAAGTATGTTCCTAGAGAATACTAGTCATGTGAAATAAAATATCCATGGTCAAAGAAATACATTTTATAAATATAACACATTATCTCCCTGATGAAAATTTACAACACATTTTAGTACATCAAAGTTCCAAAGAAGTCCAGCAGTAAAGAAACCTGGTCAACATTTTAGTTATTCACCAATTTGAACTGTGCACTCTGAAATCCGTGGTAACAGGTCCAGTACTTGGCACAAGTGTTTAATATATGTCAACTATCATTATTATTGTAGTTGTTATGTCGTACATTTTGTTCCCAAGGAGTTTGGACTACTGACTCTTCAATTTGTTTTTTTTTTTTTTTGGAAGGGTGACATACCTCTTGTTTGGGAGGAGTATGTGACACATCCTTTTACTTTGTGTATTAAAAAAATGAAAATCTGGTCCATGATAATATGTCTGAAGAAAATAATTAGAAGATGGAAATGAAGGTAGCAGTACAAATGTTTAAGCTTCCCCATGAAGCTTCCCCATGAACAGACTTATCAGTTATACACAGAAAGGATATACATGCTTCCTACAAAGGGTAATATCCAGTCATCTATTCATTGGATTATTCGTTTTGTACAATAATATTTATTTAAAACTCAGTTATATGGCAGATTCTGTGCTAGACAGTCAATTTCTTATGAAAGAAAAGGAAAAAAAAGACCGAGTACCTACCCTTCTGTGTCCAATATTCTGTGGAGTAGTCTACTAAATATAAAGGTAGTCCTTCTTAAAATTTCACATATCTTTATAAGGCCCTCAGAAAATCCTACGCCTACATACAAAGAAACAAATAGAAACATCATATGGAAGAAACAAGATATAATGGGAAGATAATTGAACCTAAAAATGAGTTGAAGGCGATCTGGTTATGAGTCCTAATTTCATCACTTTTTAGCTGTGATTCAAGCAACAGCTTTAAATATTTGAAAAATCTATTTCTTCATATGTAACCATATGAAAATTAAATCGTCAAAAGGACCTGGAGGAAACTTAAATGCATATCACTAAGAAAAAGAAGACAATTGGAAAAGGCTATATTCTACATATGATTCCAACTATATGATATTCTGTAAAAGGTAGAACTATGGAGACAGTAAAAAGATCAGTGGTTGCCAGGGGTTGGAAGGGTGGAGGGATAAATAAGTAGAGCACAGAGAGTTTTTAGGGCAGTGAAAATACTCTGGGGGCTTCCCTAGTGGCACAGTAGTTAAGAAACTACCTGCCAATGCAGGAGACACGGGTTCGATCCCTGGTCCAGGAAGATCCCACACGCCGCGGAGTATCTAAGCCCGTGCACCACAACTACTGAGCCTGTACTCTAGAGCCCGTGAGCCACAACTACCAAGCCTGGGCACCACAACTACTGAAGCCTGTGTGCCTAGAGCCTGTGCTCCACAAGAGAAGCCACTGCAATTAGAAGCCCACGCACTGCAATGAAGAGTAGCCCCACCTCATGGCAACTAGAGAAAGCCCGTGCACAGCAACCAAGATCCAATGCAGCCAAGAATAAAAAATAAATAAAATAAATAAATTTATTTTAAAAAAAGACAATATTCTGTATGATACTACAATGATGGATACACGTCACTATGTATTTGGCTAAACCTATGGAATCTACACCACCAAGAGTGAACCCTAATGTAAACTATGGACTTTGGGTGATTATGATGTGTCAATGTAGGTTCATCAATTGGAAAAAATGTACCATTCTGGTGGGAGATGTTGATAATAAGAGAGGCTATGAGTGTGTGGCAGCAGACGATACATGGTAAATTGCTATACTTTCCCTTCAATTTTGCTGTGAACCTAAAACCACCCTAAAAAATGAAGTCTGGAGGCCAGAAGGAAGTTGGCCAACATATTCAAAGTGCTAAAAGAAAAGCAAACAAACAGACAAAATACAGCTGTCAGCCAAGAATCTTATATCTGGCAAAATTGTCCTTCAAAAGTGAGGGAGATGAGGACACAGGGAGAGGGAAGGGTAAGCTGGGACGAAGTGAGAGAGTGGTATGGACATATATACACTACCAAATGTAAAATAGATAGCTAGTGAGAAGCAGCTGCATAGCACAGGGAGATCAGCTTGGTGCTTTGTGACCACCTAGAGGGGTGGGATAAGGAGGGTGGGAGGGAGACACAAGAGGGAGGGAATATGGGGATATATGTATACATATAGCTGATTCACTTTGTTATACAGCAGAAACTAACACACCATTGTAAAGCAATTATACTCCAATAAAGATGTTAAAAAAAAAAGTGAGGGAGAAATTAAGACATTCACAGATAAACAAAAGCAAAAGCCAATGAAGTTTGTTACCATTAGCTCTGCCCTGGAAGAAATGCTAATGGGAATCCCGTAATTTAAAATAAAAAGACATTAGACAGAATCTTGAAGCTGTATGAGAAAATAAACATTTCAGTAAATACAAATACATGGGCAATGAATAAAATTAGTATTGTTGTAGCAGTGGTTTGTAATTACACTTTTTATTTTCTACATGATTTAAGAGACTAATGCATTTAAAGCAATTATTAGTTTATATTTGGGGGCACACAATGCATAAAGATGTAACTTTGTGACATCAACAATGAAAAAGGAAGGAATTGAGCTGTAAAGCAGCAGAGTTTTTGTATGTTATTGAAGTTAATCTGGTATAAATTCAAATTAGAGCTTTATAGCTTTAGGATGTTCAGTGTTATCCCCATGGTAACCATAAAGCAAATAGCTAAAAAATATATACAAAAAGAAATAAGAAAGGAATTTAAATGTTTCACTTCAAGAAATCAACTAAACATGAAAGATGACAGCAATGCAGGAAATGAGGGAGAAATAGCAATAAGACATATGGACAACAAATAGCAAAATGACAAAATTAAGTCCTTCTTTATCAGTAATTACTTTAAATGTAAATGGACTAAACCCACCAATCAAAAAGCCAAGACTGACAGAATAGATAAAACATGTGATCCAACTATATGCTGTCTACAAAAGACCCACTTTATTTTATTTATTTATTTATTTATTTTTAAGGTGATGGATGTTTTAATTACCTTGATCTTGGTAATCATTCCACAGTGTATATGTCTATCAAATCATTACATTATACATTTATACAGTTATATTTCTCAATTATCCCTCACTAAGTTTTTCTTAATTTTTATTTTCAGTACATTAAATTGACTCATAAAAACATTCTAAAAATGTACAGTTTTTTCTTTTCAACAAAGTATAATAAAACATAAAAACCCCCAAAACAGAATACTTGACATTTACATTTCAAAATCAAATTAGTAGAATATTAAATATTTACAAAACTGTATCTTTTAAAAATATTTATAAAATTACATGCAATTTTGTAGAACTGACATAAAGAATGGCTCAAAAATGGGAGAATTTTCCTTCATTCCTAAAAAGAAAATATGTCCAATATAAGCTGTGAAGATTCTTGAGTACACAGGGTCTTCAGTTTCAGTACCAAAGCCTGTCTTTGTGCATCTAAGAACTTTATGCATGTGACGGGCTTCTTAACACCTGGATGACATGGCCGGCACGCCCCTCCCTCTGATAACAGTGTAGTAACATTGACCTTTGGCCTCAACAGGCACAGTACATAGTTTGTGAGTGTTGATTAAAGATAACTCACTTTGGTTCAGAACCTCGGGACTTTTCAGTAATGGAGCCTCTTCAGAACCCATGGCTTTAAATGTCCCCTGCCTCATTCTTTGGGAGTCATCTGCACTTTGGAAAGGATGGCCAATCTGCTCAGGTTCCACAGGCCCATCCACTGGGATGGGTGGTCGAGCTGAGCAGGGTCAGGGTTTCCCTTACAAACTTTAAGACTCTTCAACACGTAATGCCATCAGTTATCAGTGTGTAAAAGTAGCAAGGCATCACATAAGCCACCACAGAAGCAGGAAGAGTGACAATGACAGGGAGCGAGGAGGGTGCAGCCCAGTTCCTGCTCAGCAAGTGCTCACTAGCAACACTGCAGTGAGTGGACAGATGAAAGCCTCGGTCAGCCTGTGCTCAAACAGGAACGCATTACAGCTTCTATGATGTTAGGCAAAGTTACTATCCGCTATGCATCTCCATACGTAGTGTGCAGTGTAAACTAGCTAGGTGGACTTCTTGTGATAAAGGACCTAGAATTACAAATAGTGAATAAAAATACTGAAAATAAAGTTTAAAAAAATTTTAAACTAAAACGTTGGCCTACCAAGAAAATAAATTCTAATCTCATCCAGAGATTCTCACATACACTCAGAAATAATGTTTAGCCAAATATCCAGGCTTAGTCTAGTCAAGTTGACATAGAAATTTATAAATTTTACCATTATAACAGGAGGCAGTTGTATGCGTTTTCTGTTTCATGGGGTCCTGTCTTCACTCACAAGTTTGAAATCCTTTCCTTCTCCACACAGTAAGAGATCCGCTTTAGATCCAAGACACAAATAGGTTGAAAGTGATAAGATAGAAAAAGATATTTCATGCAAATAATAACCAAAAGAGAGCAGGGGTACCTATAGCAATATCAGACAAAATACACTTTAAATCAAAAAGTTACAAGAGACAAGAAAGACATTGTATGTTTGAATTGAATGATTGAATACAGCAGGAAGATATAACAATTATAAACATTTATTCACCTAATAGACACCATCAAAATATATGAAGCAAAAACTGACAGAATGAAAAGATAGTTCTACAATAATAGGTGGAGAATTCAATACCCCACTCTCAATAATGGATAGAACAATTAGACAAAAGATAATGAAGGAAATAGAAGACTCAATGCCATAAACCAACTAGATCTAACAGTTATATGAACACTCTATCCAACAAACAATACAAATATTTCTCAAGTGCACATGGCACATTTTCCATATGTTAAGCCACATATGTTAAGTTTTGCTTGGAGGCAAGGGGGAGTTATTGTTTGATAGCTATAGAATTTCAGTTTTATAAGATGAAAATAATTCTAGAGACAGATGGTAGTAATAGTAGCACATTATTATTATTATTATAAATGTATTTATTACCACTGAACTATATACTTTAAAATGGTTAAGATGGTAAATTTTATGTTACGTGTATTTTACCACAATGAAAAAAAAAGGATAAAAATGATGTACGAAGCTAGCAACAATGGAGAAGCATTTTTAAATAATTCAATGTAAAAAACATAAGTGAAAGATTTTATTTCTAGGCACAAACACCAAAAACAAACAAAGAAACACAACCTTAAAATTTTTTTAAATATACAATAACTCAGAGAACACTCTACTCTGAAGGCCTTCTTGCTGAGTTTACTATACTACAAACTTCTTCCAAGAAAAAGATGACTGGGAATATTTTGGCAAACCTACTTCTAGGAGTTTACTCTAAAAATTCACCTGTGATATACAAAAATATATGTGAGCAAAGTTACTAATTGCAGCATTGCTAACAACTGTAATATATTGGTGACCTTGTAAATTTTTATAAATTGAAGTTTGGTTTAATAAACTGTAGGAATACACAAAATGGATTACTAAGCTACTGTCAAAGAAGGAGGAGAAAGGGGGTGAAGGGGAGGAAAGAAAGAATTTGATTTATATAAACAAATAAGGAAACATTTCTAGAATTGATTGTAAAGTAAAAAATCAAATCATAAATGAGTATATGTAGTACTTCACCTTTTGTGTGAGAAAGCAGGGGCAATAAAATAATCAAATTCGTTATCTGAAGGAGTAAATGAAAATAGGATGAAAGGGTTGAGGATTGGGAATAGACACCTCTTGAGTATACTTTTTCTGCAGTTGCGACATTTGGAGCCATTTTTATATTTCACATTCTCAATAAAATAAAATAAAATCAACAAGAATGTGGTAAAACCCTAATAGGGAATACAGACATAAGTAAATGAAAGCATTTTAAATGAATAGCATATTCACACTGACAAGAGGGTAAAACTAATCTACTACGAGGTTTTGAACACAGTATGTTGATTATACATCCTAGAATGAAAGAACAGTAGCTATGTTTTGAATTCTAGTCCAGAGATTTGTCTTTACTCTGGCATAGATTGACTATTATGAAACTACTTTCGATGTACTCTAGAATTGAGCAAGCGACTAAACATATTAAAGATACTGGGAATTACACAACGGAAATGTGGAAGACCAGTCTGAATTCTATGGTGATGGACTGGAATTAGAGGTATAAGGATGACCTCATGATTTCATCTCCAGGTAAATAGATAGATGGAGATGGTAGATTAGATAGATAGATAATAGGTAGATAGATAGATAGATAGATAGATAGATAGATAGATAGATGATAGATAGATAGAGAGATGAATATGATAGATAGTAGATGATAATCTCTATTGCTCAATAGAGAACACTGTGAAAATAAGAAGACTAACAAAATCTTCACTTTGGGTTTTTTGTTTTTATCTGCTTCCTCCTTAACTTCTAAACTTAGTATCTTGTACAACTTAAAAATTCAGGAAATACAATTATTCTCTCTACATCCTTTCTCTCAGGGATCATGGCCCTTTCATATCTAGATTGATTGGTTGCCCTGAACTCTTACTACTTTTGAGAATCCCCAAAGTCTGGTGTCGCTTACCAGTCACCCTCTCTGACTTCTCAGACTGTCCTCTCCCTAGACCCCATGTCAACAACTGGAAGATATTCTGAAGGGAGAAGTATCATGCAGAATGTTGGTCTACCTAAGAAGGCTTCCTTTTTTCTCTGAGATCTTGCTCTGTAAAGCCCTAACTGCTTTGGCAGGTGTTTAGTACTTTGTATCAGATGATTTTTGTATATCATCTTGCTTCTCTAGTTGTTCTTGATGGGAAGATTGATTTTTTACAAACTTTTCCACTATAGCCTGAAGCAGAATCTAGAAGACAAAACCATTCGCCACTAATTTTGATTTAGTTATTACATTTCTGGTGTATGATAGTGTTGAAGTATATGTGCCCCTCAGCTAGGAATATATGGGTGTAAATCCAAGGTCCATCCCTTACTATGTGACCTTGAGCAAATGTTTTAAATCTTCCTAAGATTGGTTCTTTTCATCTATGAGACGAGATTAGTAGTAGTGACTATCTCATAGCACTATTGTGACACATAACTGTAATAATGCACATAATATTAAATATAAACTATGTTTGTAGCTCGTATCATGTAAATACTAAAATGCACTTGAGATTAATGCAGCTGTCACTGTTCTGCCACATGTTGACCTCACATCAATACCCAAAAAGGAATTAACGTGCTTCTAACACTTTAAAATCTATGGATCTGTGTATGCACAAAAGAGATACCTGTTCTTAAATACCCATTTATGAAAAGTTTCATACAATTTTACTTTAAATTGAATACTATTCCACTTCAGAAACTACCCAGTGAATAGTCAAGTTTAAAATCATGTTTTTACATGGCACTTACTTCAAGAACTATAGAACTAAAGATATTTTCTATCATATTATCATCACAGGGTAGCTCTTTAAAAGGTCATTCATAAACTACACTTAGGGAAGAACTTTAGGGAAAAGGGAACATTGAAAAATGTGTTTGGGAGGACTCTGTTCCAAGTCTGGTATTATTCTGTAATCGGATTTGACTAGGATAACAAGAAAATGCTGAACGAAATAAATTCAAAATGGCCTTGAAGAAATAACAAAAGGTGATCAATAGATCAATGCATTTTTTTCCTTACAAGACTTCTCGTGCTATAGAACTTATAGAGCATTGGAAGAGAGTGTAAAAAAATCATTAAAGAGTTTGTAAAACATCACAAGTTTCTAACAGGGCACACAAAATTAGTCTTCAGTGAAAAGAAGGTTAATATGTGAAACTAAGAGTCTTCTTACTGCACCCGAGGAAGGGATAAGATTCTTCTAAACACATTGCAATTATACCTGAGGATTTCCTGGAGAAATAATTCCTCAGAAAGAAAATACTATTTTTTACAAGATATTTACTAGACGATTATTGGAATGTTGGAAATAGCAAATTGGAAATAACTTCAATGGGTAACCATAGAATGGACTCCAGGGAAATAGTAGCATACTCATGTTAGAATATTAAATAAAACCTAAAGCAGTAGTTAAAAGTCTGTTACTACATATAAAATGCTTACTTATGTGAACATAAACAGAATATAACACCGTATCTGTTCTATAATCAAACTATATAAAATTGTGTATTTAATTTGATGTGGACTGGCAAAAGTTTAAAATAAAAGCATAAAAAATTGTTAGTATGTACACACTAATATGTATGAAATAGATAACTAATGAAAACCTGCTGTATAGCACAGAGAACTCCATTTTGCTGTACAGTAGAAACTAACACAACATTGTAAAACAACTATACCCCAATTAAAAAAAAATTGTTAGTATGGAATCCGGATATTTCCAAATTTATTTTTATTTCTGTTATTGTTATGTTATTTTTATGGGTTAATAGTTTGAAATATGATAATCCCAGGGATAAATAATGATGGTGGGTAGAGTATAGAATAAAAGCTAATAACTCTAGTAAAAATATCCTCTGGTCATAGTTCACTGTATTCTGATACTAGCAAGTCAGCCAATACTAAGGAAAGTTTTCATCTCTTAATTTAAATATTAAAATCTATCCAAGGAAACAATCCAACATTTGTTTAAGATAAACAACTTAAAATATTTCTGAAGAATTGACCCTTAAGCCGCTAAAACTGGGTATAGGCTTTTATAATTTTCTATTAAATTCCCTTATTGTCCCGCCTGAAGATTTTACCTATCACAGAATTGGAAAGTATTCACTGGGTTAAATACTACTACAGAGAAAGGAATTATTGTAAGCACTTTATTCTATTAGGAATTTGGAATTATGAATTTCAGACTAGGTCCCAGTATACAGAGTGATGCACTATTTTTTACAGTGACATGGAAGGCCTATGGAATACCATTATTCTCATCCTCAGAAACCAAATTTCAAAAAGGAGTCTTGCATTAACTGTTTGAAAAGAGGCCCAAATACAAAGCACAAGATTATCACGCTCTCTCACACTCCAGAAAAAAATCCAATTTATCAATCTGCACAGAAAAGCTTTGCAGAGTTAAGACAAAATAATCCAAAAATCTAAAACCATTATGCTTAACTTCAGGTCATTAACATAATGTGCTTAATGAAAATTTGTTTGCCATTGTTTACTAGGAAGAAATTAAGGTAATTTAGATGTAGAATTCCTTACCTGATAAACGACTTGAATCCTAGCTATAAATAAATAAAACAAGTGTTCAGAATCTTAGAGAATGAAAGGTTCCATAAGGACTGACAAATGTTTTAATAACACATGAATTTTTATGCCATTGGTGATATAACTGGAAATCAAAAAGTATATTAAATATGAACAACATATAGAAATATCATAGTTTATCATTTCAAATTTTTTTTTATTTCTGAATATCCAAATGAACATATGAAATTCGAGATTGAAAACATCTCATTCATTATTCAAACCTTATTTAAAACAACTCTGCACAAACCAAGAAAGAGGAATTTTCACCTCTTTCTCACATAGTGATAGAGAAATGATGACTGGAATCGTTTATCATTTATGATGTTTTCCAGGAACAATGCAACTCAAGGCAAGAGCTGAGGGACCCAGTATCTCAAATTTTAAGAACCCACTAACAAAAAACAGCCATTTGATATTCTAATTTCCCCCCTCATTCTGAAATAGTATTCCTTTTCTGCAAGCCTTTATTTTAGAATTCCTCAAACTTCAGATGATTTCCAAGCCAGAATTGATAGTGAAAACCAAGGCCCTTGGGTAGCCTCAGATGTTGGGAAAACAGCCCAGAGCCATAAAAGCACTCATGTCGAATTTGGAATTAGTTCACTAACTAGCTGAAAAAGAGGTTCAGACATCATCCATAATATAATTGTCAACATGAAACATTTTAAAGATTAGAATGAAGCAACAGAAGATAAAACAGATGAGAAAGAGGAACATAAAGAAGACCGGCAACAAAAATGAAGTTCTGCAATGGGTATTTCAGAAGGGATGAGACAACCTATTCCAAGTTCATGACCATAACCATTGCCAGTTCAGACCCCTGCCTCCAAGGAAATCCCTGTGTTATGTTTAAGGGATGTTCCCCAGCATCTTTAGGGAAGCTGGGTAAGTTGGTGAGGAGCAAGGGAAATCAAAACTCTTCAGGTCTAGGACCACACCATCTACCACAGACAGGCACTGCCCTACCCAGAAAAAACTATAGTGTTTGACATTCAGAATGGTCTTGAATGAAAATCAATTTAAATTTTGCATGTTTTGTTTTGACATGAAAAAAAAAAGAATAGTTGGGTAGTTTACAAATGTTTCCATCAAAAATAGTTAAGTAATGGTTTTTCATGAAAAGAAGTTGTCACAAATAATCCAAGAAAGTCTCTTATCTAATGTCTAGCTAATATGTTTTCTATCCTTAGATTGAGATCCCTGCCCACAACATGGAATCTGTATTTCTTGAATTTTTGGGGATCTCCTGCTTCTAACATAATGTTCTTTGTAGGTAATAAATGCTGGAGGAGAGGGAACAGACAAACAAAACTTCTTTAATCAATAAATTATTCAATTAATAACAGAAGTTCTATTATTTGATTTAATTGGTATATTCCTTTCACATCTTACTCATTTGGCATTTTCCTGAATTGTTAAAATATTACAAATTATTTCTCAAAGCAGAATTTTGCTATCATCATTTGGGACAACTTTTTTTCTACACTGTAATTTTATGATTAGGGAAAAAGTCATGATAGATAATGAATGATTGTATCTTAGACTTGAGATCAATATAGATAAGGTTTTATATATATATATATATATATATATATATTTAAATATATTACCCAATATGTAACCCAAAAGGTCTTAAATTATTAGTATATTTAGTATATTTTACATTATTTCCAAACTGAGCTTGGAAACCATTTTTTGGTTTTTATGTTACAGGGACTCACGTCATGCATAGTTGTTATAAACTTTTTAGGGAAAGTTCAGTACCAGTAAGCAAATTTGAAAAAATATTTTCATATCTTCAATGATAAAGCAATTCTGAGGCAAACAAAAATTACATTAAAAATGAAATTAATGTTTACTTCTCACAATACTGTGTTTAAACAATTTTTCCAATGGATTTATGCTTTTTAGGGGTATAATACCTATTCTTTCTCCTTATTTGAAATATGTTTTAATTTAAAATTTCTAAGGTTTGCCAAAATAAGCTGTCTTTATTTTTTATTAATTTATACTTTGATTACCAAAATATTCCATTTTGGGTCCTATGGTGTTTTAAAGGCATTAGAACTTTTTTTTTTTTTACTAACAAACAGAAATCCAGACTTTTATTTGTCTTTAAGTAATAACTAATCTCTAGAAGTATTTATCAGTTAAAATATGACTCACAAAAAGCCTTTCAATTTTATATTAATAAACTAAACTAAAATATTCCACAAGACTTTTTCACATCAGATATTTGAATTTTGAGATCTGAATTCAGATAATACATACTTCTCTCATTGGTGTCATTCAAAATGTCACCCGTTTCCTTGCATTTTCTCAAATCTCAGGCTGCTATAAGAATCGTAACTTTGCTGCAATCTCCATAAACCAATTAACTGTGGTGTTTACTTGTTCTAAGAAAGAGCAAGGCTTGGCGGATGGGGGGGTGTGAATGGAAGTGGAGAGAAGAAGGACCCACACATGGAGGAAGATGGAAGCTAGCTTAACAGGCTAGCAGATTTGTAGACACAGAATAACCGGGTCTCAACCCTAATGAGCAGAATCAGGCAACTTTAATTCATGTCGTTTTTGTTTTTTTTTTTGTCTCCCTGACCACAAAAGGGAATATAGGACCCTGTTTAGGAGGGGATTAAATTAGTCCTATGTGGTCAAAGGGAACAATACTGACATGTTAGTTGATCAGAAAGATGTTTTCACACTGTTTCTCATAGATGGTCCCTGGAGACAACTTTCTTTCTCTCTCTGTCTCTCTGTCTCTCTTTTTTTAATTACCAAGCATGACATTCATGGTTATTTCTTCTTTCCACCCAGTTGCCTACAAAGGGTCCAGCTCTCGGGCCCCTTGTTGGTCAGGCCTGGGGGAGGAAGTGACAGAAGGCCGGCCTTATTTACCTTAGTGGCTTCCCGGTGTAATCTGGTTAGTCACGTGGCTAATGGAAGGACACCGCGGGTCCTCACACACTGTGCTGCACAATGAAGACTCATTCATATTTAATACAATAGAGTGTTTAAGTCAGTCCATGCTTTGCGGAGAAGATTGGCTTTCTTTGTGTGGCGTCTCCTGAGAGGGTTTTCCCCTCCTCCCCTTGCAGACAGGCATATGTTCCAGCTCCTGCCTGCTGCAGCTGGTCAAGGAAAGAGCAGGCTTCTTTCTTTTTCTTTTTTCCTTTTTTTTAAACCAATGAATCGATGGCTGTGGTGTGAAATGTGGCCTGAAACGGTCCCCTCTGCCCCACGACGCATATATTAGCCTTTGCTATTCTAATATTTCACAGCAAGACATATTAAGAGGAAGCGAGGCTCGTGTTCCTTAAGTTTGCCATTGTGCAACAACAATCTGTTGAGCACAAAAGAAAAATAAATAAATAAAAGCCGGTGAGATGTTGACCTTGTTCTCTTAATATTATACATGTATGGTCCTCCTTAAATGGGGCTCGGGAGAAAATAAAGGGAGAGCTTTGGAGGGGCGGGGTGGAATATTCTTACTCCACACAGAATTTTAAAACGACCAAATTGAAAAGAGAATCCCATCAACACACTACCACTTGGCCCTCAAATTTGATTTTAGAGACAGAAAAAAAAAAAAAAATGAGGTCTCATTAGTCCTAATGGGATAGATAATGGATACACAGATTCTGTCGCACCCCACTGGATAAACTGACATTTTTGAGGGTAATGGAAATTAATGACTTTTGATTTCTGAAGTACAGATTTTAATGGTCTTAATTCTTTAAATTTCTTTTCAAATTTGGTTCAGATTTAAAGAGTGAAGTATTGTATCTATCATTCTCTACCTTCAATCTATTTCAAATAGACAACCATTATCCAGCTACCTCAGGGAGATGCTGAGTCAAAACAGTCAGGTGACACTTCTACTTACATAGTAGGATAGTTTAAACTCTATTTGGATAATGACCATGGGCTTTCAAAAGGAAAACATGAATTTTAACGTCTTTACTGTCAAATATTGTGAGATTACCAAAGTCTTAGAGTTCTAAAATCTTTCATAAGCTCTTATGTACCTCAAGTCCTCTGGCTATAAGATCTTGTGTAGTGAATTTTTGTAAGAAGGGTCGTGATGAAGAGTGTTTCTATTTAGAACACCAAAGAACAAACAAAAATCCTAAGATAACGAGCTTACATTTGCAGCCGCAGTGGTTTTGATTCAACCAAACAAATAATGTATTCTGCTGAAATGACTATACATAAAGTAATAATAACTATGTACATATAAATAAGCCCCACTCTTTGATTAATGAAAGATGGAGAATTATTGACTATTGGACTATGCAACCAAAGGAGATGATTACATTTATTTTTAAAACAATATAGTGTTTCCCTGGTCTAGAGCCATGTTGATGTAATGCAGCCCAAAGCAAAGGATCGGACTGGTTGATTAATCCTGTTCCTTGTAGCCCTATCAGTAATACAATAGCACATGCTGCTTGCTGTTTTAGCAAGGAAAGACTGTAGAAGCCATCCACACAGATTTATGTGTACCTGGGCAGTGGACACTTAGTGGACACTTAATTGTAATCATACAGTTAACTTTTTCACTTGCAAAAGAATGTAACAGTTGCTTTGGCTGATTCTATAAACCACGTGTGAAAATTTCTTGTCTTCTATTTATACAAGGCTCTGTTGCCTCTTATAGTCAGGAAATGACATGACATAAGTTGTATACAAAATACTACTGATTTTTTATTTAATGTTCATACACAAAATTACTCTAAGTGGTGAAAAAGGAAGTATTGACTCTATATTTCCTTAAAATTTTTATATAAGCAATTTGGAGAAAACAAATCTTTAAAAAGCAAATGAAAACAGTTAAAATGAAAGTGTACTTCTAAATGTTATTTAATCACAAAGGAAAAAAATAAAAAAGCTCAGTGTAGGGATTTACCTATGAAGATTTTTCTGTGAATGTCGGAAAAGGTAAAATAGAGAAGGAGAGTAAACTCTGTAGGAAGAAAAGTCTTAAAGCTCTTAAATTAACTTTGTTCAAATATAGGAAACCAAAGGGAACCAAAACCTTAATTAAAGTTTACTCTTGCAAGCCTCTATCCGCCCCCTACCACTCCTTGCCTCCCCAGCTGAGAGGTTTCATCTCCTTACCCTCCACTTCATTAGAGCCTTAACAATCCATTATCCATTTCCTAATCCTCCACTGCTCCAAAGAGTGGGGTTATTAGAGTATGTGAAGGGTTGTTGTCATTGTGATGGAGGTGTGAATTGATCACTAAGATGACAACTGGTGACAAGTGTGGTTTATTAGACTGCTGTTTTGCCTCTTAATCACAACTGATTAGCCTGCCTGTTCCAAGTGGAAAACGGAAGAATTAACTGCTTTTGTTCTTGTTATCTACTACATTACGTTATTGTTTTGATTTCCTTTTCAACGTGACTCTTTTTTTTTCTTTATCAAAAGACCTAGACATTTCCCAAAGACCACAATAAGGATGCTTATTTTCCAAAATGAAATTTTTTATTCAAATCTGTTTCCAAAAAATCTATTTTTAGATTTTCCAAGGTAAAAATTTGTATTAAAATTGATTTCAAGAAGATTTAATTTTAACTGAGAAATTATTTTCCATGCCCTTAATTAATTTGGCCTTCTTTGCATATTTATTTTTCTTAGGCTTCATTTAAAATTCTTAATTCAAGTAAGGTTTTGGGAAGAGCAATCATAATATCTGTACTTTGGTTGTTTTTTATTAAAGGATAGGGCAAATTGTAGCTTCAATATTCATTCATTTGCTCAAAAATATTTTAAGGACTAATAATAGCCTACCTATGAAACAATTACGCTGTATACTTTTACTCAGGTTAGCATGCCACACATGAATGACTTCATGTAACCCTTGAATGTACACTTGACACCAAGAACACTTAAAAATATTGAATGTTTTTGTTTACAAAATGAAATCCATCCAAATTAAATGGGTTTTGTTTGTCTCTTTGCTCACTGAACGTACTGATTTTTTTTAAGTTTTACTTGAACTGGTAGCTTTCTTCATCCTCCTGTCGCTCAATCAGGTCTTAAAAGAAATAACTCGTTCAGGATTCAAAAGATCGAAATTAGAGACGGTAATGGCTAATCGGAATACTTAGAGCGTTATTATAGCCAGATTCTGGTTTAGCAGTTAAAAATTACTTTTTTGCTGATAACTAAATGTCTTGATTTTTCACGTATAGGGAATATTAACATTCTAATTTTAAAATTTGCATATTTTAAATATGTAATTCAAGTATAGTAGCCATATCAGTAGGAACTCAAATACTGTATTATTTTTCTTTAGAATCTAGCCACAGTACATAAGAAATGTCTAGATTTCCCTTCCCTTTGTGTTCACTTATTCCTGTTTTAAGTTCAAATCAAAGCAGTAAGAAAGAAGGATCACAACCTAACAGAGAATAGAGAAAACTGTCCTCATGACAAATATCAAGGGGGAAATTTGGCCTAGTTATCAAAGGTCCACATAATGGACCTTTGAAATAATATTACCTCTTTTGGCTGTAAAATATTTATTCTACACAGACCATGTGTAGTGAGAACTGATATATCTCAAGAATTGAAATTTTAAAATATAGGATAATTTTTTGTAACAAACTTTATGGAGTCATATACTGTGTTAAAGCTGGAAGACCCACTGGAAAACAGACCATTCAGAGTGAGAAAGGAGTTTCTTAACATGTTAAATATAGAGTTAGCACATGACCAAGCAATTTAGGTCCTAGCTATTCACCTAAAAATGATTAAAAATACCTCCACACGAGGGCTTTTATATGACTGTTCATAGTAGCATTATTTATAATACCCTACAAGTGAAAACAATTTAAAATATCCATCAACTGATGAGTAAGTAAAAAATGAGTATACATACAATAGAATACTGTTTGGCACTAGTACAAAGAATGAAGTGCTGAAACATGCTACAACATTGAGTTAGCCTTGAAAGCATTATGTTAGGTGAAAGAAGCTAAAACTTAAAAGACAGGAAACTAATAGAGATCTTAGGGGCTTTTTCATCATTCCTGTCCAGGAGTATTCTGACAACCTACAGAAACTGTCCCATCCACTTAGCAACACTGGGTCAGGGTGACCTTACCCAGGTAACACCCTGATAGGGTTATATTTTTTACTTTTTTTTTAAATTGAAGTATAGTTGATGTATAAAAGTATTTAAGGTGTACAATGTAAGATTTACAATTTTAGAAGGTTATACTCCATTTATAATTATTATAAAATATTTACTATATTCCCCATGTTGTACAATATATCCTTGTCACTTATTTCACACCTAATAGTTTGTACCTTTTATTCCCCTACCCCTATATTGCCCTTCCCCCCTTCCCTCTCCCCACTGGTAATCACTAGTTTGTTCTCTATTCCTGTGATTCTGCTTCTTTTATGTTATATTCACTGGTTTATTGTATGTTTTAGATTCCACATATAAGAGATATCATATAGTATTTGTCTTTCTCTGTTTGACTTATTTCTTTTAGCATAATGCCTTCCAAGTCCATCCATGTTCCTACAAATGGGAAAAATAGAACTACCATATGACCCAGAAATTCCACTCCTGGGAATATATATCTGGAAAAAACCCCGAAACACTAAATTGAAAAGATAACATGCACCCCGATGTTCATAGCAATTTACAATTGCCAAGATATGGAAGCAACCTCAGTGTCCATCAACAGATGAATGACTAAAGATGTGGTACATATATATACAGTGGGATACTACTCAGCCATATCTTTTTTTTTTTTAATTTTACACCCACTAAGCAATTTACTGCTATGACAACCCAATGTGATTGATTACAAGAAGAGACTGTACTGCTTAGGCAAATGTCCTCTACTAGTCTGTTAGTTTGTTCTTTTTCTCATTTTAAACTAATAAATTGGGATCCTGGGTTATATTTATGACTTCCAGTTACTGTAAATCTGATCATTTGTGCCTGAGATATTGGGGAAAAATTCTTGTCTCTTGTTCTGCAAAGCTGAGATTTAGGTAAGAATGTGATGAATTCACAAAAGTATCTGCCACTTGAAGATATCTGAGTGAAAATTCAGCTTTCTCACCTGCTACTCTTCATTCTGTGCACTGGATGTCTTTGGAATTAAAACATTTTTAGAAGTTTGCCGTCAAATAATTTTCAGATGATTCTCTTACTGAAAAAAGTGTTGATTGTTTCTGTTCTCTGAATTCCACTTTATTCTTACTTCAGTATCTGCTTAGTTTTTCCTTTGCATCTCTATCCCCAGCATCTCTTTGACTCATGACAGAGAAAAAGAGATGCTGCACTGAGAATCAGGAAACTTAGGTCTCCTTGTCATAGCTCAGAAAATAACTTGACTATAACATAATCTTTATGGATCTTAGTTATTTTATAATTAAAACGAGAAATCAAATTAATCAGTGATGCCCCAAACTGGTAGTGCATCAGATTTTCCAGGAGAGCTGTATGAATACAGATAAGTAGACATGTAGATGGATAGATATTGATAGATTATCTATATTTTCTATTTATCTCTCTATCATCTATCTATCTACAGATAATATGAGGATCTAGATATTATGACATAAACGTAGACACACAAACATCTCTTCCCATTATCCAGACATACTAAATGAAAACTCTGGGGAAAGGGCTCAGGGATCTGTATTTAAAAGAGCACCCCAAGCGTTCCTTCTGCTTAGCCACGTCTGGGAATATTTGGGCTTGATGATTTCTTAGATCCCTTCAGTTCTCAAATTTGTCTTTTTGTTTTATTGGTTTTGTCTGAGTGTTTTTAAGTTGGATTTGGCCTCTCATTGACTTATTTTCCTTTTTCAACCTATTCCCCTCAGACTCCCATAATCAGTATGGGATACGAAACAAACCACTAGGTGAACCTCACATTCCAAGTTTCACTCCTTCCTCTTTTGCTGAGGCAGGGGTCCTTATCTAAGTTTTTCTCTCCATTTAAATTACAGTATTGACCCTTCAGGATGTCCTCCTGCTTGCACAATTAACAGACTGTACAAAATGATGACACTAGGATTCTCCTGTAGTATCATATAAAACACTCACATAACTACTGCTTTATTAAACTTCTTGCCAATCAGATTATAAATTTTGCTTCAAGGCCTTTTAGCCTGCCAATCTCTTCTGAATCTATTTTCTCTGATGTGCCAGCACCTATCACAGCTCAGGTAGCTGGACAGCCAGTGGATGTTGATTTTTATTCCAAAGAGTTGTAGGCCAAGTCTACATTCTCGATTGTATATGTTCACTGACAGGGGGTTGCATAACAGTGAAAATTCCAAGGTAATCCCAAAGCCTCCTGTTAATCAAGAATTGCAAACTACCTTCCTACCAAACCAGCATGGCTAGTTTGTATATTATCCCTAATAATCACTTTATTAACTCCTGTCCACCCTCTGGTATGGTAGAGTTGCTAATGAGCAGTGAAATGAGTTAGGCGTGGGAAGTACAAGGCATCGAGAAACATGATAATTGGTCCCCAAATAATGGAAATTGGGAAGGGGTTTACACTTCCATACTCTTTTCTCATTGCCCCTGCTTTAATTCTAATTGCATTCAACAAACATTCATTCAGCACCTACTGCTGGTCAGAACCATGCTCAGTGCTGACCAGTTGCATGGAGAAATGAAACATATCACCCGTTCTGCACACTCAGGGGCTAGTCAGTATAGGACGGAGGATAAAACACATAAACTAAAAACATATCACCCATTCTGCACACTCAGGGGCTAGTCAGTATAGGAAGGAGGATAACACACATAAACTAACAGTTTTAATCTAGGATAGAATATGGACATTTCTCAGGTCCTTACTGCACAATTCTTTTTCCTGGAATTTGACAGTTATACAAGCACGTGTCTCCACAAGAGTATACTATCTGAGAGTGTTGATACAAACTAATATACTCAGCAGGCATAGCCAGTATAGAATGATTTAATTTGTAACGTTTGTTCACAGTACAGTCTTGTCAGCTGTGTTGATAGATTAGATAGATAGATAGATGATAGATGGAGCTATATGTGGTTGTATATATAGATAGATAGATAGATATATGGGCATACATATATTTTTTCCATTATCCAGGCCCACAAATAAAAACTCTGGGAAGCAGGCCCACGGATCTGTATTTGAAGCAGCTCCCTAGTCGTTTCTTAGCCAAGTCTGAGATGCCCTGGACTTGATGATTTTTTAGATCCCTTCAGTTCTTAAATTCTGTCCTACATCAGGCATAACAATTATGCATTCAAAAACTTGGAAAAATTTTGGAGTTTTAAAAACTGATGGTCAATAGTTTTCCCTTGGGTCTGCTAACAAATATAGAGCCAGAGTTGCAAAACCCACATGCATGCCTCTAAGTTTTGAGAAAGTTGTAAAATGTATTTGTACTATAATGAATGTGCACACTGTTATCACTATGATCACGATATGGCAGAGACTAAAATGTAAAGGTTACAGCTCAACATCCACAGTCAAAATAGAAAAAACAGGGATTATGAGCTTCCATGCAGGAATTCCACCACTTGAATATATTAAAAAGTGAAAAGAACACAGACAGTGGTTTCTGCTCAAACAGCAACACAGTATTTGGAAAAACAAGTACATTTTTAAAAGCATGGTCGCTTTTAAAATTACCGTAAGACATTTTTATACTACCGTAGTGATTGAACTTATTAACTCATATAATGTTGTTTTAAATGAGTTCCCTCAAATGTGCCACCAAAAATCCTAATATTCAAAAGTGTGCCACGACATCAAAAAAAAAAAGAGAGAGAACTTCCGGTAGAAGACACACACTAAAGGCATATACATGAATGACCATGTTAAGACAATCTTAAAAATAAAATGAATATAATAACAAATGTCCCCATCCTAAAGTTGGCTCATAAAGACCCTTGATGGAGGAGGTCTTGCCTCCAAAAAAATACATGGATTAACCATAGCATGTCTTCTTGGTGATTTCCAAAGTGTCTTTCCACTGATAATGCTCTTTGATTACTCATTGCAATGGAAAATTAGATTTTTGTTCACACCAGGAATTTTGATGCAGATTCAGAAAGTCTGTGGAGTTCATTACCAGGTTTTTGTCACTTCTCAATGTTGATTGCCCTTAATCGTGGGAACCCTACTGGGCTTCCTACATTACTATTCAAGAGTATTTAACACTGCCCATTTCTCACACCAGTAGTAATGTATCAAAATTCGCATCTGTGATATTGTGGTATAATAAGAAATATATATTTGGTCTTTATCCCAGTTTCATAATTTCCTGAGTGATAAGAGCAACTTTGGTTATAAATATGGTCTTAGTTGCCAGTTCCTCACACAAGAACTTCTAAGACTTTGGGAATTTCTAAAGTGATGAGAGTGTCTTTCTGTACACTAGTGAGGTGGTGTCTGGGGGTCCCTGGATGCTTTCAGGATGGGGGTTGATCACCAGATTGAAGGACTGAAACTTTCAGTCCCACCCCTGACCTCTGGGGAGTTAAGAGGGGCTGGAGACTGAGTCAGTCACCAAGGGTCAATTACTTATAAATCATGTCTGCATAATGAAGCCCCTAAACCTCTTTAAAAACCCTAAACTATAAGATTCAGAGAGCTTCCAAGTCAGTAAACACATCAAGGTGTTTGGAGAGTGGTGCAGCCAGAGAGAATGGAAGCTCTGCCCTTGTTCCTTCCCCCAAACCTTGCCTTATACATCTCTTTCATTTTGCTTTTCCCGAATTGGATCCTTTATAGTAAACCAGTAGATGTAAGTAAATGGTTTTCCTGAGTTCCATGAGCTGTTTTAGCAAATTATCAACCCCCAGGAGAGGGTCACGGGAATCCCTGATTTATAGGTGGTAGGTTAGAAGTATGGAAGGCCTGGGTGTTTGAAGTAGGGCAAGTCTTGTGGGACTGAGCCCTTATCCTCTGGGGTCTGCACTAATTCTTGGTAGTTAGTGTCAGAATTGAACTGAATTATAGGATACCCAGACAGTTGGTGAACTGATTGGTGTGGGGAGAAAATCCCCACACATTTGGTGTCAGAAGTGTTCTTTGGGCAGAAACAGATAATAGCATCCTCTTTAGAACTGCTTTGAGAACACTTCTTCATTCTCATCAGGTACCACTGACTGGAATAGCTATCCCCCCCAGTTAACATAACCTCCATGAAAAATTAAGAGAAAAGCATTATTGTATGTTTCTTTCTCCAAGTTGTAGAAATAGACCAAATACTTTGTCTCATCAGTGATGACTTCATTGCTTAATTCAACAAACGTGTTGAGTGTCAGATCTACGTGAGGTGTTATCTACCATGATCAGATGCTGTGATGAGCAGAACAAATAGGACTCAGATGTCACAAAGCTTAGAGTCTAATGAGCGGAACCATCTCCGTAATGCCAAAGCATCTCCATTCTGAGTCTTGAGACTTGGATACCTGTGAATTTCCACAGCGCTCTTGCACCCTCCTTAGCAAAGCATGCCCATCCTCTCTCTCTTTGGTGCCAAGCATTCTCCAGGCAGCTTCAGCGAAAAATAAGTCATTCAGTTCTTCACCTCTAATACTACACCAGCTCATTTGTGTCCACAGAGCTGAAATCCACATTGTATATTAACAGGAAAAGAAAGATACTGAAGAGGGAGTGCTTGTTTATGTGTCAGGAATCTATTATATACACTCCCACATACCCAGTAAAAACAAAATTGCCCCTTTGATGAGTACTCAGAATATCCAGAGAAAGGAGATTTCAGAATATTTGTATATTTTTTTATTTTTTGGCAATACTCAATCGAAACAGTTTTCTTAATGTCTTCCCTGTGTTTCAGGAAAATGGAAGTGTAATCATTATCCTATAAATAATTTCTTCATGTAGTAAAACTGAAGATTAAAGCTTACTTTTTTTTCAAATTTAACAATTCCTATTTAAATGGTTCTTCCACACACTCATGATCACAGAACATTTTTTCACTATAGATATATATGCTAAGAAAAAGCTTCTCAGTGTAGACACCTAAAACAAATTATCTTTGAAAGAATCCCTGAGCCAAGGAGAACAACACTGTTCCCCGGAGTCTGTATTCCAATGGCATTTATCCGTTGAGTCCTAAACCTTTACACACTTTCGTTGCTTCTCTGAAGTCACCTAATACATCTTCTCACCTGGGCAGAGTAGACGTGAGTCCTGTATTCTGCTCTGGGACTGAATGACTTAGTGAGTAGACAGAGGACTGCCTCATAGGTCTCCATGAATCCAAAGGCTAGTCTATTTTCAGAACACTGTGAAATGCTTCCAATGTTAACCAGAATTGGAAAACACATAATAAGTAAAAGTTATTTGGATATTTTGGTATATTATTCATATCTTTGTTTACTTTGTTGTCTGTCTTTGTTTTTTGTTTATTCAGATCTCTCCTATGTTTATTTTCTGGTCCCCATGGGATTCACTGTCCATCTCCATGGGGACTAGAGTTCCACATGCCTTTTGGACTCTAAACTGAATTCCATGGGGACATTTAAAGTGTGAAAAGCAAACCTTGGTCACTTTACCTTGAGAAGCATAAATGGCTTTAGGAAGAGGAACAAAGAACATCGTTCTATTTTGAGGAAATGGGGAGTAGAAAAATAAATAAGACAGGAGAGAAGTCCCTGAAAAAATTAATTATGTTTAACTTCTAGAAGGAAATGCTCTTCATTTAGTTTAGTCATTCTTTTTTTTTTTTTAAGAAGCATTCTGTCCTCCTCGGGGCAGCCCGCAGAACCAGAGGGGCTGGAGAGGTTGGGCAGGGGGCCTGTCTGCTTCATTGGATGCACTCTACTTCTAGAAGGTTCTCTGCTATATATATATATACTTTGAAGATGTTGGGGGTAGGAGTTTATTAATTAATTTATTTATTTTTGCTGTGTTGCGCCTTCGTTTCTGTGCGAGGGCTTTCTCTAGTTGTGGCAAGCGGGGGCCACTCTTCATCGCGGTGCGCGGACCTCTCACTATCGTGGCCTCTCTTGTTGCGGAGCACAGGCTCCAGACGCGCAGGCTCAGTAGTTGTGGCTCACGGGCCTCGTTGCTCCGCGGCATGTGGGATCCTCCCAGACCAGGGCTCGAACCCGTGTCCCCTGCATTAGCAGGCAGATTCTCAACCACTGTGCCACCAGGGAAGCCCAGTTTAGTCATTCTTATGGTAAGATTAGACTACTGGCTAACCTCACGCTTGAGTGGCCTTATGTACACAAGACGTTGCACATATTCTGCTCCTTGACGGGTGCATTTCTCAGCATCATGCAAATTGAATATTGGGTATCCCCAGAAATCAGGATTTCTCCCTTAAAGGACAGCAGTTTTGATGTGTAAAGCTGGGAAAGTTCTGGTGAGATTGATGGTTCAGCTCAGAACTTTGACATTTGGATTAAAGCAGTACAGAAATGAATCTTGTATTTGACATTTAAAAGGGAGGCTTTTCTACTGCCTGTAGTTTCCTAAATCATACCTAAAGGAACTGCCATGACAGAACAGCTTGAGAAATCACTTTCCATTTGTTTCTATATTTTCCCACATTATGGCCAATGAATTGAGACTCAGACTCATTACATACTTGGTGTCACAGCAACATACAAACCAGTGAAGCAGTTCATGAATACTAACGATTGTTCCCTTTTTTAATAGATATAATAGCAAACTTTGATTTGCCAACACATCCACTTGGGATCTTTAAGAAAGCATAACATTTGAAATGGCTTTCTTCCTTCTTATTGACTATGTGTACATCTTTGGTTCTTTTTGAGAAATAGGGCAAGTAGTAGATAGGCATGAACTGCTACAATTCGAATGTTGAAAAAAGAGAATATCAATGAGTCTAATGGAATGTTTCAGGTAAATAAAACATTTAGAGTCTTTACTCTGAAATGAAGCAGTGTATCAGCTTGATAGTTATATTTATAAATCCCCACAAGTTCAAGATAAATTAATACTTAAGTCCAACATTTTTATTAAATTTAGTAAGATAATTTTCTCAAAATTTTAGAATGGCAAATTATGAAATTATTTTCTACAGAAAGTTATAGGTACTTGAAAGGACAAAATATGCTTTCAAATGCCATAGATTTGACTTTTCAACAGTGATGAATAGATTGGAGAATATTAAAGTGCAATAATTTATCTCTGATTAGGTTATTGAAGAAGATTCTTGCTGTACTTACAAATGCTTCAACTTGTATCTCTTCTTCCATGAAGTCATAATTACAATGTCATTAGTAAAATTGTCAGTATAATATGATATTCTTTACCAAAGACTATTAAAACAATATTATAGAATATATGGGTGTGTATATCACTTAAAGAATCTAAAATAAATGATTGCGTTTTCTGAACCTAAAACTATTGATTTGAAAAACATACTTGAAACTGGAACTGTACCTGAGAAGATTGATTGTTTAACATAGCTTTAAGGCAACTAGATGAAAATAAATGGATAAAAATATATTCACCTCGTAGCTTTCTCTTGGGTTCATCTCTGTTTTATGAATTGAAACCTCCTTGCCACCTCCTTCAATATACGCAGCAGCTCCCCATTCCACACAATTTTCCCTGTGTCCTCATGTCATGCCTAAATTATTCATTCACCTCATGAATAGAAAGAAAACCTCTTGTCCTAAAGCACTTCTGATTTTTAAAAAATAAAACGTTTTTTTCCTAAATAAATATCTTTGGGTTTTTTACGTTAGGGTAGTGAAGCTCTTGGACATACATTGTGATTGTACTGCTTTACATCTTATTTAACTTATTCATATTTTTGCACATTGTTACCTCCCTAAGACATGTAACTGTCTTCTATAGAAAAGAGAATACATTTATTGAAGTATTTATTATATGATCAGTATGTACTAGTCATTATGTTAGGTGCTGTATATTCAGAGAAGAAAAATGACACAATCCCTTTTCCACAGAGCTCACAGAAGTCTACGTGAGGAAGCAGGCAAAGGAACCATCCTGGAAAGAGGGGCAGGTGCTGGAAGAAAGGTAAGCACGGTGTGCTACGAGGGCACAGAGCAGAGTGGCCAACTCTGACTGGAGATGAGTGAAAGATCCATGGAGGAGAGCAGATATAAACTGATTTTGAAGGATGAGTAGGAAGTGGGGTGTTTGGAAATGCTGGTCAAGGGAAGGAAAATTTCAGAACTGCAGTGCTATCCGGCATGTCCTTGTATCCCTGCAAGGAGAAGAAATTGAAAGGCAGTGAAAGGAATTGATGTTGAATATATAGGCAGGGCTCAGATCATAAAAGATCACGCACGCTAAGCTAAGGTTTAGGGATTCCTAAAAAAAAGAAAAAGAGAAAAAGAAAGAAAGGAACAAGGCAACTATTTAAAGGTTCTAAGTAGCAAAATCAAAAGGAAAAATCATTTTAGATCAAACATCCTAGAAGTGTGGAGAAGGATTAGAGAAAGACTGTGATGGGAAAGAATTGTCAGGAGGTTTTTGCGTAATCCGGTGGCCATGGGGATGCTGAAGGAGGACAGGTTGGAGAGATATTGGGAAGATTGAATCCACATAAGTTTATCACAGATATAATCTGGATTTTAAGGGAGAATAAATCAAGATAGATGCCTGCTAGTTCTCTTCTTTGTATATCTCAAAGGATATTTATGCTGTTCAATGACAGGAGAAAAGAATTTGATGGCAGAGCACAGGGTAAGCGTGGAGATCACTTTAGCTCTCCCATGTTGAAATTGTGCTAAGACCTTCACATGGAGAGATCCAGGAAGTTGAATGTATGGGCTTGGGGCTCAGAAGAAAGACTTAGAGGCTTAGAATTGAGCGGCACTATTTTAACCTATAGAAAAAATAAGATTTCCAAGGGAAAATGTGTGGTGAAAAGATAAGAAGCCTGAGTATAGAAATCCGTGGAACATATATTTGTAAGGTGATGATGAAAGACCCTGTAAGTGGCTAGAAATAAAAGAATAACCAGAAGAAAACTCTTGTCAGAAAAAACAAGGGAGACAAGCATATTCTGGTCCTATCTCTTGCAAGTCCCAGAAAATAGCTGCGTGTGTTAAAGATACATTAATTAAGTTGTATATGTAATGTGAATATACAGTTAAATATGTAATAAAATATATAAATTACATTATTTGAATAAATACGTGACATGGAAATCAAACAAAATTTACTTTATAGGAGAAACAGAGTACCCTCCATATCACTGATTGCCCATCACACATGGACCCTAGATTCTACTGAACTTTAGCTTTGCAGTTTGATAAAGCCTTTTTGCTTGTATTTCATTATTGGGAGATCTCATAAGCAAGCCTCTGTTTCATGGCTCCACAATAAAAGATGTGCATTTATTTAATCATGCTCCCATCTTTGGGGAAAAAAAAATCTATCAATGTTTGCTGAAATTTTGAAAAAGGAAGTACCAAAGGAGCCTTAGCTTTGTTATGGTCACATTCTACTTATCTCAAATTATCGTTTTTCCCTTGTTCTGTGTCCTTGTCTTTTAATTATTCCAGAGGCATTATTTTCTAAGGAAAAGAGAGGTCCAAAAATACTAGGCATGGATATTTGCACTTAAGCCTTCATTTTACTATTCAGGAGAAAAAGCAGAGGTGTCAACTAGTAAACTATTGTTTTCTGGTGAACTTTTGTGAAGACTTCACATTTCTTTACTACCATCCTCATTTGCACCCACAATTGCAACTTCAATGAGCTCATTAAATGCATACGTAAACCCCTCCTCTTAGGAAAGTCATTGGTCACAAATTAATAACAGCATCAGGAGAGGGTGTGGAGAAAATGGAACCCTCATACACTGTTGGTGGGAATGTAAATTGATACAGCCACTATGGAGAACAGTATGGAGGTTCCTTAAAAAACTAAAAATAGAACTACCATATGACCCAGCAATCCCAGTACTGGGCATCTACCCTGAGAAAACCATAATTCAAAAAGAATCATGTACCACAACGTTCATTGCAGTTCTATTTACAATAGCCAGGACCTGGAAGCAACCTAAGTGTCCATCAACAGATGAATGGATAAAGAAGATGTGGCACATATATACAATGGAATATTACTCAGCCATAAAAAGAAACAAAATTGAGTTATTTGTAGTGAGGTGGATAGACCTAGAGTCTGTCATACAAAGTGAAGTAAGTCAGAAAGAGAAAAACAAATACCATATGCTAACACATATATATGGAATCTAAGGAAAAAAAAAATGGTCATGAAGAACCTAGGGGCAAGACGGGCATAAAGACACAGACCTAGTAGAGAATGGACTTGAGGACACAGGGATGGGGAAGGGTAAGCTGGGACGAAGTGAGAGAGTAGCATGGACATATATACACTACCAAACGTAAAAGCCGCATAGCACAGGGGGATCAGCTCGGTGCTTTGTGACCAGCTAGAAGGGTGGGAGGGAGGGAGACGCAAGAGGGAAGAGATATGGGATATATATATATGTATAACTGATTCACTTTGTTATAAAGCAGAAAGTAACACACCATTATAAAGCAATTATACTCCAATAAAAATGTTTTAAAAAACCCCAAAACAAATTAATACCAGCATCAATAAGCTAGTATAAAATTGAAATAAAAATGATTAACTTATATCTTTCTAAAATAGAATAAAGAGGAATGAAATTACTAAATGATGAGATACTGTGACACATTGAAATATACTGTAAAAATGACTGAACTGTCATTTGTCTTAGGAATTTCATGCGTCTAAGTAATTTTGTATTTAATGGGCATCTTTCCTCTCCACGTTTTTTTTTTTTTATATACTTAAACAAAAATATAACTGTTAGCACCTTAACAGCATTTCTCCCTTAGTCCACGGGTATGTATTTCATTGACTCAAGGAAGTAACAAGAGGCTTGTTCACATGTTAAAGTGCCCTGGGATCATTAACATTCATCTTGTCAACCACCAGAGATGGGCACTTGGTTAAATGATTCTAAATACATAGGATCCAGAAGTGCAATAGTGCAGAGGTAGCAGAATACCTCTTTAAAGATTGTAGGATCTGATGACTATATTGTTAATGGTGGTTTGAGCTCATAGAATGAGAAGCACATCAGTATTTCAACACATATAATCCCTGAATACTATCCACTGTCTGCATAATTTTCTGTTTATTATCTCCTCCTCATAAA
This sequence comes from Tursiops truncatus, assembly GCF_011762595.2. NCBI lineage: Eukaryota > Metazoa > Chordata > Mammalia > Artiodactyla > Delphinidae > Tursiops > Tursiops truncatus. The sequence continues at coordinate 6,879,680 of NC_047043.1, forward strand.
CTTCTAAATTTAGGAAATATGTCTTCTGTGCCCAACATTTCTGCTCAGATAAAGGAAAAAGAAGAAACCCTAATAAATAGTATAATTTCATAAAGCTCTTGGACATTTGCACAGAGCCTACTAGTAAAAGAAAAAAGGGGAAAGAGGAACGCTGCCTCTCTAAAAGCATCTCTGAAATACAACACAAAAGTCTCGGTTGATCTTTGGATAGAAAAGTAACCTGAGTAACGTGACTAAAATATCTGCAAACAGAACGCTGTTGTTACATGTTCTCCTAGGTACACAGTAAAAGCAGGACTACTGGAAGCACACATTAAAAAAATAAAAAGTAGCCACAACCACCTTTTTAGAAATAGCTGCTCTTGCCTTATTTTTATTTTATCATGATTCTCAAACTGTGGGATTAAACTATGGGAAATCACGTAGAGGAACTTCTGAATGCATTAAAGAGAATATAACCATAAAATCTAGTCCAGTTTATTATAAATTCTATTTTTAAAACCTTAATGGACCCATTAATGTGTACTAGAATTCCTTAGGTCATTATCTTGCCTCAACTTTCCTCTCACCACTTTGTTTCATCTTTCACTGGGGTCCTCATCACATGAGCCCCATTATTAATTAACCTTCTTTCCTTTCAATTGCTAAATTCATCCTATACTATTTGAACATTCAAACACTAAAGTTCAGAAAATAAATGATCAATTTATTAAGAAAATAGTTCTGCTTCCAATTTCAGATAAATTCTGTTAATTTTTGAAATAGAGGAAATGCAAATTTATCCATTCCTTTGCAATTCTTCATTGTTTAGGCTATTATGGAAATCTTTAGAATGTCATTTTTCTTTTTTTGAAACCACTTTTTAAAAAATATCTGTTTATTTATTTGGTTGTACCAGGTCTTAGTTGTGGCATATGGGCTCCTTAATTGCAGCATATGAACTCTTAATTGCGGCATACATGTGGGATCTAGTTCCACGACCAGGGATTGAACCCGGGCCCCCTGCATTGGGAGTGCAGAGTCTTACCCACTGTGCCACCAGGGAAGTCCTGAATGTCATTTTTTTTAAAGTGTTGTTTAATGCATAAACAAGTATATAACTTTAGAAAATCAGCCACCAGCCTGACACAGATATTTCTATCTCTCCAAATTGCCTTCTTGTTCTCATTCTCATTTCATTCATAACTACAAATCTATATGCTGGTTTCTAACCTCAAATTTTATCCTAATTTTTCTGTGTTGCTACATAGGCTTCTAAACTACTCATTATTGCAAGGTGGGATCTCTGGAAGCAGACCCTGAGAGTTTGCAGTGTTAGATGTTTATTAGGGATGAACGTCTGTAAAGTTCAGGGGAAGGAAGCAGCCTTGCACACAAGAAAAGCTCAACAGTGAAGGAGTCATGACATGTCTGCCAACTGGGCAGGAAGAGCTAGAGTGAGTATTGACTGGCAGAGTGCCCCATATTGGGCCAAAATGGCTCAGCCATTCTACCTCTGTCCTGCTTAGTCACAGGACTTGGGCTCCTCAGGAAGGGCAGCTTTTTGAAGCTGAGGCAGACCGTGAAGGAGCAGTCAGTAGGCACTGCCTGCTGCCCGCGCTCCCTACACACGGGCCATGCATCTGCACGTCTACCTCACTCCTTATCTTTTGATGGCCAGTGACAAAAACCAAAGTCAAATTAGCCAAAATTCATCCTCCAGCTTCCAAGTTCTAGTCAATGTCAAATATCACCTGTCTTTGTTTGTAAGAGGTTAAGTGCATTATCTTATGATTGACCCTTTATTTCATAAAATAGAGTGAAGATGTTTAATTGCCATAAAGTATTACCACCATTTATAAAGTCATTTTTCTTTCTTTCCTAAAGATTTCTAGTCAATGGAAAATCCTTTCAACTGACCTCTCCTCTTCTAGAAGAAATTATGCATGGGAATTTATTTTTTACAAGCTTTCATTGACACCTCAAATCAGTATCTGAGATGTGCTCTATGCTAGAGAAGCTTGTGCTTCAAGCTTTGTCTTGGCTAGATAAAGAATTTAAAGGTATGGACCAATTTTTGAATAAGGATGAAAATTCTTTTTTTATGTGCAGTTACGAAAACATGCCTTTGAAACATCTTGCCAAAGGCATTTTTGTCTTCTGGTTGTTATAGGAAAACATGGTCATCCCAAAGGGGTAAAAGAAACCGAACTGTGTTCGACCTTAATCAGATTCACAATCATGTCCTAATGTAATTTGTCCTAATCCATTTTAGAGAGAGACAACCATTTATGATTCCCAGAGACGTGGGAATAAACGTGGCTTTATGGAAGTCCCCTGGGTCTTCTATATACTATATTTACCAGTTCATAAAAAAAGCTAATTGCATTTCTGAAAGGAAGGCTTTATGGATGAAAAGTATATTCTAATGCAAAAGCCCTACCTACTCAGGCACCCCACAGTCACATGGTACTATCTGCTGGCTGTCCACAGATTGTATTTTGGATCACAGTAACTTATTTCAGAATAAGGAGTGCACACATTACTGTATTACCCTGATCACATGTGTCAATGTTTGAGAGACAATTCTATTTTTTTACTGGAAAAAAATAGGTAACACTTAGCATAATAATCAATTACCCTGTAGTAAAATAGAAACTGATTGGTCCCAGATTTTTTTTCTTCCCGATGCCTTGGAAGATAAATACATTAAGTGACTTGTTAAAAGAAAAATAATTCTTTTTTTTAAAAAAAAGACCCACGGGCTTCCCTGGTGGCACAGTGGTTGAGAGTCCGCCTGCCGATGCAGGGGACACGGGTTCGTGCCCCGGTCCGGGAAGATCCCACATGCCGCGATGGCCGCTGAGCCTGTGCGTCCGGAGCCTCTGCTCCGCAACGGGAGAGGCCACAGCAGTGAGAGGCCTGCGTACCGCAAAAAAAAAAAAAAGACCGACCATATTTTTGTGTCTGAGAAACGTGAAGCTATTATAGAGAATGCTGCCAAGGGTAATGAATGTACAAGTTTATTTTTCAATGAAATCCTTTTCCGTGGATTTTATTTTTCATTACAAACATGTTTTTACAAAAACAATGTTTTCTATAAACAGAACTGGCAATAGATGACACACTACCAAAGCAAGCCAGAAATGTAAATAATCAAAGAATTTTTATTTACTTTTCTGCAATAATCATGAAATCATACTGACCTAACATTTCATCATTTATTTATTTTTCGCCTGATGTATTTTTTTTTCTTTATCTCTGGTGCATTCTGATGTTCATCTGTTACTAAATTAACTCCACTTCGCTCTCCTCTGCCAAAGGTGCTGTATCTTTTCATGTAGTTAAGGATGTAATTTCACAGGCCGAGCAGTGTGCCTTATGGATATGGTAAAAATAGTATAATTGTTCACGGTTGATAGGGGGTATGATCTTTGACAGTGTCTGGGAATCAGCTCTTCCCTCAAAAGTATGATGAATCATGAAGTAACTGATTGACAGATATGAATTTGAACTAAAACAATAATATCTAAATTTAAATAACACAGTATTTCTATGTATTCAACATAGCTTCTCTGTGCCATGACTAAAGGTGTATGTAGGTCTTCAATTTGTAAATTTTGGCCATAACTTTGGTCAACCTTAGGGCTTACATTTCAGGACCCTGGACCTCTGCACACTTTTTGGTAAATGAGCATTCTCCATCTTGCCTCCCCACCCCCTACTTACATTATCAAAGAAATACCTTAATACTTCATCTAGTGTTCTTCTCTCCACCTTCCTCCTTTCTCTCAAGAGTCCCCAGTGACTTCGTGGGAGATAATTATGCCTGTAGCTCAGGGACCTAAAGTAATCACCAGGCTGGGCATGAAAGGATGCTGAGATGCAAACTGAAGCACCAAGCAACAAAGACTCAGTGCAGATATTAGGAAAAAGGAATAATTATAGCAGTTACTCCATTGGCCTGATTTCTGCCAACCTACAGGATATAGCAAAGAGGCCAAAGCGTAAACACCACTTAGTATTACTCAGAATGACTCATGGACATTTGCTATTCAGGACTGAGTGGAAGTCTTTGCCCAAAGATATGTGCTGTGGTAACAAAGCTTCCAGAGAAGCAAAGCAAATCTCATAGACTTTTGGGCTCTTATTCAGTAGAATATCAACTTCTCTCTGTGTCTCCCTTTCAAGTTTGAAGTTGCCATAAGAAGCTCTGTTCAGAAAAGCTGAATCATAAAATATCACGTAAAGTCATGAAATGCCATTAAGATGAACAGTTTATCTCAGATGATTGGAGTCTAATGCAGCTGAGAACGCGACTGGCGGTGTGATTGTTGAATGGGATGCTGGCATTCACACCGTCACAGTCTATAACGCAAATTCCCACCAGCCTCCTGATAATATTTGCTTTTCAGGGGCCAAATGAAATAGCACAGAATCAACATAACTTGAGAAACAATTATGAGTGCTGTAATAAGAGGAAAGCTACTATGTCAGAAATGTAGCAGGCATCATCCATAAGATATGACAAGGGAGAAAAGAGACGTTCTCTGGAAGAAAGTTCCAGATCTCCCAGGACTGACTCCATATGCCTAGGAAAGCCTGGGCTTATACATTTTTCCTGGAGTAATTATTAATTTCACTCTAAAATGGAACCAGTTTAGACCAATGTCATCCTAGCTTTAGTCCACTTGACATGACTCAAAAGTATCAGAAAGCAGATTTATTTTGAGCTCCCTTGATTCCTCTGGTATTGCCACATGTGCTTCTTGAGGGATTTGTATTAGCTGTATTATTTAAACAGAAGAATGCAGTGTGTTCTATTGGATGATATCAATATACAGCAATGCACGTGCTTCATTGCGTAAAGGATCATTAATAAGAAAAATAATGTAATTTTAAATCCTGATTTTTACTACATTTCCAGCAACATTTCATAAACTATACAAAGTTCCTGGGAAAAGGATTCTTAGAAGTGAAAACTACAGAATTAAAAAAAAATTTTCTAAACTATAAATGGGCCAAATTGTTCCATTGCTCCAACATGTAACATTCACATGGTTGAATGGAATAAGCAAAGTTATCAGATGAACTGTCCCATGTCCCAGTTGGCAGCTTAAGGCACTGAATAATGGAATCCACTGAGTACTAAATACGTCAATTATCTATTTAATTTAGGACATTCATGGACTGTCATAATTGTTCTGAACACTGGCAACTTCAACTCAGGAACAAGGTTATAGTATTATATAATGTTATGAGTCAAAAGGCAACTTTTTCTGGCTTTCTTTTCAATAATATTTTTGTCCCACACATATGCATGCATTTTGCTCAAGATGGTTTCCTTGGACAAGGAATCTAAAGCCAGGTTCATTCACGGTTGCCAAATGTGACCATAGTGTACTGTCTTCTCTCTTATTACCAATTGTGAAACCATCTGCATTGATTGTTTAACTAGATAAAAATATTCATCTTAAGCAAAGTGAGCGACACATTTTTGGGGAAGTTTTAGGGGACAGAAGCTGAAGTCCTATATAATTCTTGTAGTCAACACTGCTGTTTATAACAGTAGCTAATAAGCCATTTGACGCAATATGTGAATAGGCTTTGTTTCCTTTCTAACAATTCAGATTGGGATCCACATGGCTAGATTACTACAACAACTCTCTTGAAGCTGAAGCTGGCTGCCTTGGTTGAACCATTCCCTAAACAACTAAAGTGCGTTTGTACTTTAAGTTTTCTCTGCACTACGGTTATTTATTATTAAATGATATTAGGATGATCTGGGGCCATAAACCACAAGATTTAATTGCATGGGTTTTTTTGTAATATGCAATAGTCTTGGTACCTGTTATCAATTCTTTCTTTCACTTAAGGCAGAAAATTACCAGAGAATAAATGAAGTAGCTCATTTCATTTAATTTAGTGCTTTAGATCCTAATCCATAAGAGAAATGACTAACTTGTAAACAATTTGTTTTCAATTATTTTGATTTTGAAACTTAAGAGAAGCTGTCACAATGATTTCCAAACTGTTTTCTCCAAAACAACAAGTGTAATTTTTGATACAATTGGGCCCAATTAGAAGCATTGGAAAATAAGAACGGGACTGGGAAATTAGGTCAGCTGAATGGTCCAATGGTTATGATAAAATGTTGTGCATGAATATTTTCAAAAACCTCCTGGAATAACTTGCTACACAAATGAGTCCCATGAAATGAATCTGAGAGTTTCCTGAGTCCTAATTCATTTCACTTGCTACATATGGATATGAACTAAGGCAGATTTACCTTAAACTTTCAAGGAAGAGGAAAGATCCAGGCTTTTTTCCCAAACCCTTTTGATACCAATTTAGCCAATGAAGTCAACTGGGCACTCAGTTCAGCAGGAAAAATTACTCGAATTTAGAAATAAACTAATAGAGGAGGCCAAGTAAAATAACTGAACTCATAATCCCACAGACATTCAATTTGAAACTGAAGTGAATATTCCTCAGATAACTTCAAAACTTGATTAAATATCCAAATACATCAGTTTTGATCATTCAGCCTCGAAACTTAGTTTCTAAAATGCTAATGTGCTTTACCTTGTATACAGTAATCATCCTATTCTCTATTTCATGCTGTATAGCATAGTTGTAGCAATAGAACAAGGTAACTATGAATTCCCATGTTGCATCATTTATGTATTATTTATTCATTTATTAAGCATCTATTGTATGTGAGCCTCACTCTAGGGACTGAGGATAAAATGATGGATAAACAAAAGCTCTGCATAAAAATTTTTAGTCAGGCCAGGCAGATGGGCAGTTAACAAAATAGTAACCATAGCTTTAATAAGGATTTCGACAATGGATGCCAAGGCTACACCGGGAGTACAAAGGAGCACTGCACCTGGTCTGGGATGGAGGCGGGGTAAGAGGAGGCTTCCTGGAGGAAATGGTATTAACGAGAGACTTGAAGGAGTTTGTCAAGGACTGAGAGGGGGGGACGTAGACACAGCCCCTCAGTTAATTGTTCTTTCTAGATAGATGTTCCTCATCTCAGAGTTGCAATAACTTAAGGAAGTTGTTAAAACCTGGTATCCCCAGGCCATATCCAGCCTTGGTATAGGTGTGCTAGCCTACGGTTACAGTTGTTGTTTATAAATTGCATTGATCACAACATTTAAAAGTTGAGACATTTTATGTAGAAATCCACGATTTTGGTTTCTCTTGAGAAATTGGAAGCTCCGGAAATAGTGAGCTTGCCTTCCTGAGTAGCAGCTAATGTCTTTAGACCTTATTTGAGCCCTCAGTACACCACAGCCCCCGTCATTCTTTACTAATCCTCAGAATTGAGGCTGAGTGTCAACGAATATTTCATTTTTTACCCCATCAGTTTCACTCACGTAGGCCAGTTTCCTAGCCTCTGTAGGCATTTCAGCGTGTGCCCCAGGCTTAAAGCTACTCCAGGTTTTGAGTCAAGGAAACACCTAATATTTCATAGCCTTTTGGGTGTTTAGTTAGGCTGGTTCTTCTTTACTACAGGGTGTAGAGATGTGGATTTAGTCTCCAACATTTAATATTTAATTCTCAATTAAACTGCACATAATTTGCTTAAACAAGACACATGCTCACATCCACAAAGTGTCATTTTATGTAAAGGGATATGCATGAACTATAAAGAAAATAAGATTTAAAAAAGAATTTGAAACATACTCAAGCTTCACATATTTGTACTCTGTGAATGATTCTCTCAATCCCATCCAGGCCAGCCAGGTTCATAGAGGAATTTTTTGAGGCAGATAGCAGAAACCCTCACACTTGGATGTTCAAATGAGAAATATGAAGGACATCTCAAAAAGAACAATTTGGTAAAGGCATCTGGACAGCACCTAGGGGTACATGCATATACAACTGAGAAAATAATAATATTGCAGTCTTAATGAACTCATTCACCATGCAGTACACTCTTTAGTGTCTTTTGTGAGCCCTTAAACTGTACGTCAGACATTTGGAATTAAATTGAGAACCATGGTGTGAGAGAAGAGGGACACTTCAAGTTTACACTTTTTCTTGATTGTTTAATAAGAGAGGAATAAGCAAGTGCTATCCAAGGGAGAAAAACAGTTACTGGCTAGGAACTCTGAATTCCTGATACAAAGCTGGTCTCTCTTAAGTATCATGGAAGATATTTGACTTGAATTGAGTACAAAGCACTATGAGTCACTAGAAAATAGTGAATGAGCAGCAAAGGGGAGGGAGTTGTGGTGGAGGGGAAGAGGGTGGGGGATTACTGTCCTTGCAGCAGAGGAGGTTCAGAGGAGGGCAGTTTTACCCACAAAGCACTTGGGTGGGGCAGGGGGGACAATGAAGAAGGGAGGAGGCCATATCTTCAGTTCTCGGGCTGGATAAGGTTGATTGGCACACAGCATCTATTCCTACTTCCTTTCTGTATTCCTCTGTGCTACAGAGATGAAAAGCTAAAACCTGCATTTCCTAGACTGTCTTACAACCAGGGTTCTGGCTAGGAATGAGGTCTCTCTAATTAGATGTACCGGCAAAAGATCCAAAAGGTAAGAGTGAGGCAGAGACTATCTCCTTGATGTTGATTCTGACAACCAAGGAAGACGATGGAACGTGGGTGTTGAGAGACATTTGCAAAAGCCAGTCTGAGCATTGCCAGGGCTTTCTGATTCTTACATTGCACCTGTTTTGTCTTAGAGTAGTTCTAGAGCTGCCTTCTTGTTTCCTGCTACTCCATTCTCTGTAATTATTTCTGAAAGCCCCTTTTTGCTTAAAATATCTAGAGTGATCTCTATTTTCTGCACTGAACTTAAACTAATATAGTCCTACTTCCAGAATTTACAGATAACAGATGGAAGCCAAACACTTGGGTAGTTGCCTATAAGGAGTTGGGATGGCTTTGGTCATTGTTTGGGAAGATCTGTCTATAAACAGCATAATGCAGGTCTTTAGTGTGGAGGAGAATACTTCAGAAGAAAGGGCTACCAGAAGTTGGATGCTGCCCCAGACAAACAGTCGAATATTGCAAGTTGTGTTAGGGCAGCATATAGTTGGTAAAAAGAAAAAAAAATAAGAAAAAATTAGACTAAAGCGTCACTCACTTAACTAAAATAATGTGTTGGCAGTAGGGTAAAGGGAAATTTAAAACTGAGAAGACTTAAAAAGTATTTCAGGCCCTAGGTTGAACCTGGCAGAAGAGATTAGAGAACTAAATGAAAGCAATCTATAATGGTTAGTCTCTGGATTCCATATCTAGAGGCATGATCTAACTCTAGAGAAGTGAGTGACATACAACCTGACAATAATAGGACCGGCTGAAGAATTAGATTTGTACTGAGATTACGGGTAGAAAAGCAATTCGGGGGGCTAGTTCCTAAGCATATACGCTCCGGCCTATTTCAGTGATCAGTCTGCAGAGACTGCATGCAAGTCTGGTATTCCAGAAAGAGTTAAGGTGGTGCAGGCAGGGCAAGAAGTAAAGGGATATTGAAAGAAGAGGGACACTGAGAGAAGTCTTAAGGAACAGGAAGAGGAGAAGAAAGTATGGGGGAAGAAGTTTATCACTTGTAATTCAAGAGAATTATTCAAATTTATAGCCAGAAGTCAACTAAAAGATCACAAAATTGAGTGATCTCACTCCCTACAATAAGAGAGAATGTCCTCCCAACCATTTATAAAGAACTGTGGTAAATACCTTGAAAGGATACAAGTCTAAATTATAACCCTCAGGAGAACACTTTTGCCTAAAATCTTATTATCCCCATTGAACTTAGGGGTCCCCGTTCCAAAGCAGCACCTCTGCCATCAGCTATGGGGCCTTTTCTGTGAACAAAGCTGGCTGGCGGGTTTGCTAACCTTCTGTAGTGTATCCAGTCTGCCATGCCCACCGTCCTGAGCCATCTATTCCCACCTATTTTCTATAGGCCAAAGTCATCTTCTAGCCTACAAGCAGCCGTCCCATCAACAAATTAAGACAGGCTCAGGTATCCTTGTCAGCATGTTAAATCCTAAGTCTCAAAAAGTACCCAATAATAATAATCTCTCCTCTATCCAGCCTTACGTTAAGCACCTCCTGTGTCAACGCTCATTCATTGTCGTCCATATTCTTTCTGTTCCTGCCAGTACATACTATTCAGGACCTGGGAATAATTTGGTGAATACTCCATTTCTTCCCAAGGAGGACCAGTGAGAGCAGTGTGTAATGAGGCATCTACTTTACGTGAGGTCTTTGTGGACCTTCCACGCAGAGGACACCATTTCTAGGATCCAGGCGATTCCTAGGATACCAGATTCTCAAGTGCACCACACAAATGTCTTTATTTTAGGTCTCAAGGATCTTTCTTTCTCTATTAGCCCTGACTTTAATATGGAAAACTTTCCAGGGCTGTAAATTGATTATGTTTGTTAACTCCACCACCAATGATCAGATCGTGGGTCTGACTTCATTATGGTCCGTTCTTGATGTGCAGGATAAGGGTCTCTTTAAACCCTGACATGAGGTCCTCTGACTTGCACAGTGTACTCTGACGTGATAGTTGGATGAGCATATCATTACCTTTATCAAGGTTTTTATAGCAACTAACAAAACTCGGCCAACTCAGTGATCCTCACAGTGACTGTCTAAGAGCTGATGCCTCCCCTTCATCTGTACCCCCATTGTATTCCAACACAGGTGAGAGAGCTAGTCATTGTGATACAGGAGTTTTCCCCACCCTCCTCATCACCAGGATAAGACACTGCTGCCATCCTATCAGTGGGTGACCGAATTCCAGAATGCCATTGTGAGGGTCGGCTTCCTAGGATGCTATTTCAGTTTGTGTTCTGTCAACATCAGATGTTAAGTCAGGATTTTGGTTCATACAGTTCTTTGAGAGCTGTCACAGGAAGCATGGAGATGTAGTGAAGAAATCAGGAAGGGAATGATGTCAGAATAAGGGGGTTATCATTATTGGGGACTAAGCTTAGACCCACCCAAGACCCTTTCAGATACTAAATAGAACGTATCTTAGATACACCCCACAGAAGCTCGAGGAAGCTGGTGTATTTATCCACCAAACCCCATCTCTCATTTCTTGAGGACTGCTCCTGGGGCTTAACTCCCTGAAACTTCTGGCTGTTTCCATAGCCGGAGAATGCTCTGGGGCAGGAGAACGCAGGAAGCCTCTGGCTTTGAATAGGACTGTCTGCCAGTGCCTTTGAGGGTGAACTAAAGGGATGTGGGTGGAGTATTAATAATGCCCGTTCCCGCTAGGAAGCTAATCATCGATGAAGAAAAAATTACAGTCTCGGTCAGCTCACAGTTATGAATGCTCTGGGGTCCTTCACAGTTTGGCAACATAAAGGTTGCTTAGCTGACAGACTAAAATATTTAGCATAATCCTAGGAATCCCTGCAAGGTCTTTCTTTACAATATAAACAAGCTGAATATAGAGAAAGTGAACAATTAATAGTATAGAAGGCATCTGAATTGGAGCTCTGAGTTACTCTCAGGATGTGAAGATGGGCTCTTGCTTGGGACTATAGATTCACTGAAAAATGGATACAAGATATGTTCTTACAGCAACAAAGAATGAATGAAAGTAGAGAAAATGAAGCATTTTAATGTACTATTTAAGCTACTACTCTCTTTAGTATATGTCCTTCTACTACATGCATGTACATTTATATGTGTATGTCAAATATGTAAAATATATACATACCTATATGATGCACACTTCCATTACAAAACCATTTATATATGTGATTTTCTGTGCTTTTTATAAAAAGTAATTTTGCATGATTCTTATTAGATCCAAAGCATATTGTTTAAGACTCAAAGCCCCAGATGTGATGATTTCGACTTTCTCACTGTCTGAAGATTTATGATCCACTAAAGGGAACTAGATAGATATAGATAGATAGATAGATAAAAAGATAAATATAGAGAATATAAGTTATACAGTTATACATCATTAAAATATGAAAATGTCTTATGGCAGTTCAGATGATAATGAGGTTACGTGGATTTTAGCTGAGCATTAAAAGAACAATTAGAATTTGGGTATGCAGAGATGGGAGGGGGTGGGGAGCAGATACAGACTAAACACTCCAAGGGGCGGAAACAGCTTAAGCTATGAGTTCAAAGACTATACCATTTAAAATAACAACAACAACAAGCTTTGTATTTCAAAATTTGTTGTCCTAGGAAATACTGTACAAAATTCGAGCTGAAATATGCCCTATGGTCAAATGCTTATCTCTGGTGTTTCTTTAAGGTTCAGATGAGATAACAGATAATGTGTATATTGTACATAAGTACAGTAAAAGGTTAGTGCCAGTGAAACGGCCACAAGGGGTATTAAAATAACAAATGGCTGAGGGGTGCTTCTTTACCCCTTCTGCCTGGTGCACCTAGTTAGCTATTGGGGTGAAACTCAGGAGCAAAGTGGGGTCCATTGCTGGTTGTTGTCCCTTTCTGGCTGATTTCTCTTTTGACCTTTTGGGGTTCAGGCTGTTCTCAGACTTCACTTGCATGCCCTTTTCCGCTCTCTTTCTAGTTTAGCTCTCAGTGTTTCCACAGCAGATTAATGACAGCTAATAATATCTGATATATCTGGACATTGCCACATAATGAGTTGCAGTCCCACTGGGTCCCAGAAGTGTCACCACTAACAAATTCACCAGACCTGCACATAATTAGCATGTGCAGGGAGTGATCACGCAGTAAATCTGCAGAGGCACATGGATAGCCCAGGAGAGAACATATAAGGGGGGGAAAAGCCCCTCCTTATCATGCCTCACTAAATATACGTTTCTTGGCAAGAATATTTTCTTGATAACAAACTGTGGCTGGGTTACCTTTACAGTAACATTATTCCTTCCATGGCTGATAGGCAGAATTTCATTATGTCACTGCTAATGTTTCAATATTTCTGCAAAATGTCACCATATGTAAATTAAGAGAGGTTAGGGTTTTCCTTGCAGTTTCCTTTAAAGATGCACAGCCCCCTTTTCACAGTAGCCTCAGTGCTTACTTTACACACTTTTTGATTGGCTGGAATATAGTGACGAAATACACAGAAACTTTGCCCTCACCTTACCAGGACTAAATGAAACAACACACATACTCACAAACATTGCCTTAAAAGCTACAAAGAGGGCTTCCCTGGTGGCGCAGAGGTTGAGAGTCCACCTGCCGATGCAGGGGACACAGGTTTGTGCCCCGGTCCGGAAGGATCCCACATGCCGCGGAGCAGCTGGGCCCGTGAGCCATGGCCACTGAGCCTGCGCGTCCAGAGCCTGTGCTCCGCAACGGGAGAGGCCGCAGCAGTGAGAGGCCCGCGTACCGAAAAAAAAAAAAAAAAAAAAAAAAAGCTACGAAGACAACATTTACTAGGAGGAGAAAATAAAAAGGAAGAAGAGAGACTTCCCTGGTGGCGCAGTGGTTAAGAATCCACCTGCCAATGCAGGGGACATGGGTTTGAGCCCTGGTCCGGGAAGATCCCACATGCCCTGGAGCAACTAAGCCCGTGCTCCACAACTACTGAGCCCACATGCCACGACTACTGAGCCTGAGCTTTAGAGCCCATGAGCCACAACTACTGAGCCCACGTGCCACAACTACTGAAGCCCACGCTCCGAAACAAGAGAAGCTACCGCAATGAGAAGCCCACACACCACAACGAAGGCCACAACTAGAGAAAGCCCGCACGCAGCAACGAAGACCCAATGCAGGCAAAAATAAATAATAAGTAAATAAATAAATTTATTTTTAAAAAAAGAGGAAGAAGGAATCTAGAAACCCACTGTGCACTTAGTCTAATTATCAACTTGGAGACCTATTTCTCCTACGATAAAGCACTTACATCCACATGGAAGTTTTAAGATTTGTCTCAACAGTCAGAACAAAATGGGCATGTATCAGATTATGTTTGGTGTGGTGCAGGGCTGCCCTTGATCTTTCAAACCCAGCATGCAAGTCCACATTAGGGTAAGGCATGCTCCTAGAAAAGTGGAAATATGGCTGTGGAAATAAACCTGGTGGGGGAGACACTTCTGGAATTTGGGTCAACCCTTTTCCTACAAGAATATTGTTCTGACCCTGAGCCAGAAGGCCAAGGTCATCACACAGGGAAGTCTTAAAAAACAAGCTGCAGAAAGAGCATTTCTGCACTGTGTCTCCGGGAGACGTGCTCATGGAGGTTCTTGTCCTCTTTCACCTCTGATTTGGGGTGTGTGGCAGTTGGTCTTTGTATTTTACACCTCACGATGCTTCCAGCGGCCAGAGGGATGGAGGAAAGGTGTCCTTCCCAAGCTGGCATTCTGGAAAGACAGTCCCAGGTGCTCAGGATGGTACAGTAGGCAATCAGCACCTGTAACCTTATAATTACCCTGCAAGGTGATCAATAAAGACCCTGAAGACAGAGGCTCTCCTTCACCCTTCAATCCACTGTACTCAGGCTTCTGCCCCTCACCCTACTTAAGCATGACATTAGTGACCTCCAAAGTGGTCACTTTCAGACCTTTTTTGATTTTCATGTCCTATATCTTCAATGGGCAATAATATCCCCACACCTGGCATCAACTATCCTTATATCTGCTAATTCCCAAATGTAGGCTTCCAGTTCATATCTTTCTCATGAACTCAAGACCCATTTAACCAATGGTCTATTGAGTAGCTCCTCCTGAACGGCTCAAAGTCTTCTCAACCTTAATGGGTCTAAATTCAACATCTGTGTCCGCCAGTGCAGCCCCGACCCCACCCCTGCTCCTCTTATATTGAAAAATGTGATAACACCTCAAAGTACCCCGTGTCCAAAGCTATTGTAGGCGTCATCCTTCCCCTCAACCTCGTACTCAGTCAATGACACAATTTTCTTAACTGTCTTTCACATCCAGCCCCTTTATTTGAGATGCGCACTTCATTACCCTTCCTTTCTCTCCTGGATTACAGAAGACATGCTGAAATGGTCCCTGATTCAGGTCTTATCTTTTACCAGTCTTTCCTCATTTGCTAGCAGAGTGATCTTTCTAAAGCCGAATACAGTCATGCTATTCACTTACTATACACCCTTCAGTGTCTCCCCAATGCCAAAATAATCAAACCGAAATTCCCAAACTCCTTGAAATAGCGCCCGCAATCCTCCCTGCCTGGCTTCTGACTGCCTGACTCAGCAGCTTTATGTTTCGGTCGTGGTTGTTGCTGTTGTTATAGGAAGTGCAGAATCTCAGGCCCTACGTCAGTCCCACTGCATCCGAACCTGCAGTTTAAGAGGATCTCGAGATGAGTTGAATTCATATTTAAAGGCTGAGAAGCACTGATGTGGCACACTGGTTCCCAAACTTGGCTGCCCAGTGGGATTCCTTGGGGAGATTTGAAAAGAAATGATGCTTGGGTCCTATTCCCAGAGATCCTAATTTAAGGGGTTCTTAGATATGACACCAAAAATATGATTACCAAGGAAAAGAAAGAAGTTGACAGAATTGGACTTCATCAAAATTAAAAACTTTGCTCTTTGAAAGACAGTATTAAGAGAAGAAAGACAAGCCACAAACTGGGAGAAAATATCTGTAGATCATCTATCCGATATAGAACTTGTATCTAAAATATGTAAAGAAGATTAAAACTCAAAAAGAAGACACCTTAATTATAAAATATGGACAAAAGTCTAAACAAACACTTTAACAAAGATGACATGTGAATGGCCAATAAGAACATGAGAAGATGATAACATTATTAATCATGAGGAATGCAAGTTAAAACCATAATAAGATGCCACTACACTTATATTAGAATAGTTAAAAGCAAAAAAAGATAGACTTCACTAACTGTCGGCAGTAATGTGGTAGATGGAACCCCTGTTCACCTCTAGTGGGGATGCAAAATGGCAGACCCGTTGTGGTGTTTGTCAGTCTCTTAACACATTAAGTGTATACTTTCCACATGACTTAGCCCTTCTACGTCTAGATATTTACTAAAGGGAAAAGATATATATATATATATATATATATATATATATATATATATATATATATATATATACACACACACACAAAGACTTGTACTTAGGAGATCATAGTTGCTTTATTGTAATAGCCCAGAGCTGGAAAAAAAATGAAATGTCCATCAGATGAGTGAATAAACAAGTTGTGTTATATACAGAGCACTGCTCAGCACTAAAAAGGAATGGATGATTGGTACTTGCAATAACATGGATAGATTTCAAAGTATTTGTGGGGGGTGAAATAAGGCCAAACAGAAGAGTATACTGCATGACACAATTTATGTAAAACTCTAAAGAATGGAAACTAATTTACAGTGATATAAAGCAGTGCTTGGTGATGGGAGATAAGGAGGGCTGGGGGAAGGGCTTACAGAGGGATCTGATGAAACTTTGGGGGCTGGTGGATATGTTCACTAATTTGACTATAAGGATGGTTTTACCAGTGTAGACATGTGTCAAAACTTAACAATTGCGCATTTCCTTTTTGGGGCCACACCATGCAGCTTGTAGGATCTCAGTTCCCTGACGAGGGATTGAACCTGGGCTACGGCAGTGAAAGCCCAGGATCCTAACCACTAGACCACCAGGGAACTCCCCAACAATTGTGCATTTTAAATATACACAGTGTACAGCATGTCAAGTATATCTCAATAAAACTGTTAAAAGAAACCACAATGCCCATGTTAGATTAAAGCAGCTTTATCTTTTGCTTTTTCTAGGAATTAAATATACTAAATTACTTTCCCACTGTGTTACATGTCTCCTTGCATTCACAGGGGCCCTCTCCATGTGAGTTCTGTCCAGAAAACTGTTTTGTGCAAAGATTCAAATCAGTGGTCACTTCCTATGCGAAGTCTTCCTGGCACATTCTTGAGTAGCTAGAAGGGCTTTGTTTTTTATATCCTCCTATATTTATAATGATTATGCCAAATAAACCTTTATGCATCTGCCTCATTTTAGATGGTGAGCTTCTAGTGGGAAGGAACTTAGCATGATTAATGTAGGATTTAATATTTGGCAGGTGCTAAAAAATGTCAGTGCACAGAAAAAAGTGGATGACATTGGCCTGAGCCACAGCATCTGTGAATAACTAAACTCTGGTAATGACAATAGATGTAGGGTTGATGGGTAGGGTTCAGGATACCATAGGGTCCCCCTTAAATACTGGAAGACATTAAGAAGAAATTTTGTGTGTGTTTTCTAGAAAGTTTCTTTCCTCAAATCACCAAGGTGACTCAGTAATAAGCACTTCTTTTAATTTATGTTTTACTTTTTTATTTTTTGCGGTACGTGGGCCTCTCACTGCTGTGTCCTCTCCCGTTGCGGAGCGCAGGCTCCGGACGCGCAGGCTCAGCGGCCATGGCTCACGGGCCCAGCCGCTCCGCGGCACGTGGTATCCTCCCGGGCCGGGGCACGAACCTGTGTCCCCTGCATCGGCAGGCGGACTCTCAACCACTGCGCCACCAGGGAAGCCCAGTAATAAGCACTTTTATCTCCAGTTCCCTTCTCCACCTATTGTTCCCCTCCCAGATGTAAACACTAGCATGGCCAACCTTCACAGCAAAAGGAATGCTCTATATACTGTGATGTCTTTCTCCTGTTTGCCAAACAGAATGCTCTCTTCGGTTTTCTTTGTATATTTAAGTCTTAGATGTCTTTCAGGGCACAAACAAAAGTCTACCCGCTCCATAAAGCTTCCAAGTCTGTCCATAATGAGTTCTTCCTCCTCTTGATTCTTTAGAGTAATAATTACTGTATGGCTTTAGACTTACATGCCAATTAAAAGAAAAGATAATCAGCAATACAGAAGGGTAAGTGATTCCTTTAGCAAGAAGATTGTAAGCGATCAAAATCAGAAAATACTTATTAGTCTCCAATCAAACCATGCCAGCCCCACCTGCAATGTCATGCACAGAGAATTTTTGAGGAAATATACAAACAATACTTCTTTGAAAATGTGTTCCTCCTTTAGTGTCATGTTCAAATAAACATGATGCTTAAAATTGTTAAAAAAAAAAAAAGACAAGGACAAGATTTTTTCTTCTGAAAAAATCTGGATTAAAAAATAATTTATTTTCTTATTGTAAATGGTAAGAATGGCAGATAGATATATGAGTCATTTAGTAAATGCATCAGTTGTAAGGTAAAATCACCCTTCTGTTCGTCTGAGTTCAGGAAAATAGGCAAGGATTTGTCATGTTCTTTCTGGTGAGGAAGAGAAACATTCATAGAAAGTTAATGAACAGATAAATTCTCAGCTCTTGAGATTATTTTGAATTATTTGTAAATTATTACCTATTATCTATTATTGTTATTACTTAATAATAATAATAATAGCTACCATTTATTGAATGAATATTGATGCCAAATACTATACTAATAACCACTTTATATTTTTAAGCTTATTTATTCCTCACATGGTCCTATGAAGGGGGTTCTCAGGAAGCATATTTATACTTGCCAGTTTAATTTGATCCAGTTTATTCAGATTAATATTTTTTAAGGATTCCTTATTCAACCAGATTTCCAAGATAGAAATTTGGGGTCAAACTTGACACTCCCCACTACCTCAGATGCCCTCCTAAGTTAATCGATTGCAAAGTCCTGTCACTTGTGTTTGCTCCTTCTAGTATCTCTCATGAAAGTCTACTCCCCCCCCCACAACCCCGTGTCTCCACAACCACCACTCTGGTTCAGGCAGCCACTAGTGTACCTCCCCCTTAAGCATTCTTTTCATATGCACTCTTCACCACTCTTCAGAGAACTCTCAAAACAGCATCCCAGGGACTTCCCTGGTGGCGCAGCAGTTAAGAATCCGCCTGCCAATGCAGGGGACACGGGTTCAATCCCTGGTCCGGGAAGATCCTACATGCCGTGGAGCAGCTAAGCCCATGCACTACAACTACTGAGCCTGCACTCTAGAACCTGCGAGCCACAACTACTGAGCCCACGCGCCACAGCTACTGAAGCCCGTGCGCCTACAGCCCATGCTCCACAACAAGAGAAGCCACCGCAGTGAGAAGCCCATGCACCACAACGAAGAGTAGCCCCCGCTCGCTGCAACTAGAGAAAGCCTACGTGCAGCAACAAAGACCCAACACACCCCCAAAAAAACCCCCCCAAACCCCAGCATCCCAAGTAGTCATTTTCCCTCAAAATATGACCACATAGCTCCTAACACGGTGATGAAAGATTGGAATTAGAAAAATACCCAGCCGCTTGCATGAAGGTCATTATCTTCATCATGTTCTTGACCACGGCCTCAAGGAGGCTACATTACAGAGATCCTTTTGAAGCAAAAAACAAACACAAAAAAAAATGATGACGAAAAAGTGAACAGTGTTATTCATCTCAGGCTATAATGAGTAAATATTCCCATGATGAATGCAGTCACAGTCAGTGTTCATTGCATCAAGCATCACAACACATCAAGCCTTACTTGAATAAACTCATGTGATCTTTTCCACAACCATGTAAGGCAAGTTCTTTTGTTAATCTTCTTTTACAGGTGAGGTTACTGTAGTTCTGACTTATTAAGGGACTTGCCTAAGGTCATGTAGCTACTAAATGGCAGAACTAAACTGGAGCCCAGGAATGTCACTCACTCTAGAGCTTCATAGAGACGGTGTGGGTGGTTCTCAGCCCCACCTGACTCAGCACTCTATTTAAATCGGCTATTTTGTAATTCCTCCTTCATCATCCTGAAATGAAATTCATAGATATTATAAGATCCCTAAAAATGCAATGAAACATTTAATACAAAGCTGTAAGTTTAACATAAAGGTGTAATAAAGAGAAAATATTTTACAGTAAAATAACGTGCATTTTATTATGTAAATACTCGGCACAACAATATTAGAAGACATTACAAAGAACTCAGGTGTTTACAGCTGAAGTGCCCTGAATGAGACAGCTTCAAAGGTAAATGATACAGATGGTCTACACTGGTGACTTAATGAAGGGTAGTACTGCAGTCAAGTGATATGATTTTCTAGAATGGTGAACAGATTATGGTAATTTTCCAAGAGAAGCAAAGTGACACCTTATCTCAAATTTTGCGGCAGTTGTATTCCTAGAACGTCCGATGTAGTTTAAAACTGGGTTAAAAAACATGACAAAAAACAACAACAGCAATGACTTTTATTCACATGCTACCTGAGCTAGCCTCTAGGTTCAGATGAACAGATTTCCATCTACATGAATTTCCAGCAAGACTAACAGAAGTCGCATGATACACAGGCAATTCCTTGTAGGGCAGGACAGAACCACACCATGTAGTGATAACTAAGTGTCTGGCTTCTGCCCACTCAACGCTACCAGCACCCCTTTAATCATTGTGACAACCAGCAGTGTCCCCACAAGTATCCTAAATGTCCCCAGGCATGGCAATGCCACATTGAAAACCACTGTATGTCACGATAGTCACTCTCATATAAACTCATGGAACATATGCCTCTCGATAAACAAGAACCAAATTTCTTCCTTTCAACTTGGAATTTCAAGCTGATTAATCATACATACACAGCATTGTATTATCTAAAATAATTACCATCTATTGTACAAATGGCATTAACAAGGAATTGAACTTTAACTAGACATTGATACTACAGAGAAAATGTACCTCTTATTCAGAGACCACCATTACATTTGGAATCCAAGACGTGCCTTTGGAATAGAATTGATAAAGTCTAATAATCGATAGATATATACAGCTAATAAAGAGGGACAGGCCACTTAGAACTTTTTGGATGTTTTATATTTCCAATTAAATATAATTTTTGAACAAGTGTATAACTTTGAAAGGTTAATTATTTCAGAGGGCTCTGCCATGCTTGACTGAACCAATATCATTCAGTTTGATCCACAGAAAATTTCATTTAGCAAAGTCATTCTTTCATAGGTCACATCTCTTTATGCTTCCTATGAAAAACCATGTATCCATTATCTTGAAAAGTAATGTTGTCTCTTGTTTCTGTTTCATATTTACAAATACATGTGTGTTTATATATGTATGTATACATTTATATGCATTGTATAACTGTAACAAAAAGACTGTAAATAATTGTGATTTTGGTGTACAGTTAAGAAATGCCAGGAACTACTAAATGCCAAGAACTTTATATAATTGCTTCCTTCCATCCTACCAACAGCCCTAAAATGTGAGTCTCAGTAACTTCAATCTGCGGATGAGGAAACTGACACTCTGAGAAAGTACGTGGTTCCCCCAAGTCCACTGGCCAGGAAGCACACAAACCACAGTGCCAACCCAGGTTTGGCTGACTTTACAGCCTGTCCTTTTTCTACTAGACTATGTTGTGTCAAAAAATACAATAATCCTTAGTGGGACTTGAGATACTAACTCATCTCCCCAAAGGTGAAATGAAAAGAAATAGACCCCTTGCAGGGAAACCCCAAACCCCAAACCTGCGTGGATGATGTCCAACCTCTTGCCTCCAGCTACCTGGAAAGAACCAGAATGCTCCAAGGACAACAGTTTTCAGACTGGTATTCTAAAGCCCAAAAGAGAATCTGAGATGAGTGGTCTTACTCTTTGTAGTTCAAAATGTAAGGTATTAACTGTTTAGAACTTTGAAAACTTTGGTTTGGAAATATAGAAAATGAAGAAAACATTAGGATTCCAAGTTATATGTACCCAATGATATACATAAAGGTAGAACTGAAAATGCCCCTGTGTTTATATTTCAATAACAACAAGGAAAGTAGCTTTATTGAGCAGCTACAATGTTCCAGCTTCTGTTCATATTTTAAAACTGACTTATATCTCAGAGGAAGCCTCAGAATTTGGTGCTATTTTATGCATTTTGTGGATGCAGAATTGGGGTTTAAAGAAGCTAATTATTTGCTGAAGGTTACACAACACAGCAGAACTGGGGCCTGAACCCAAATTTACTACTCCAAAGCCATTGCTTAAAAACAGAGAATCATGGGCAATTGTCTTTCTCTGCACTATTCTCTTAGTTTTAAAGGGTCTTATATTACACTTCTAATTGCAAATGATTCATAACTGTGTATTTTATGTAAAATTAAAAAAGAACTTTACATCTCATAACTGACAACAATTACTTAGGTCCTACATGAAATGTAAAACAGAAGACTATATACTCATTAATCATCCATCGAACCTGTTTCAAGGAGAAAGTTTAGTCTTATTAATCCTTGATAAAAAGTGGAATTGATATCCACATTTTTAGGTTGGATAATGAAAATTTGTTTTACAAGTACTAATTAATAAATGCAAAGTTCTTAGAATCATCTCTGGCACATTATAAGTACTCATAACTGTTAGCTAAGGCTGCTGTTATAATTATGTAATGAGATCTCAATCTGTGTTCCTTCTTGTTTTGGAAGATGACTTTCCTGAGTTGAACAGTTGTTGCCTATTTCTTCCCATTTCAAGAAACTCTCTGTGCCCTAAATAAAACAATGATCCTTTAAGAAATCCTAAATAGTCAGACACTTTTAAGCTCAAAAGCCAAACTCGTGGGAAAATTATAAGTCACAAAATTTAACTTGTATTCTATAGACAAAATGACTGGCTGATTGGCAGGATATTTCACAGAATTTTGGCAAGTAGCAAATTCTCTGAAAAGAATTTCAAGATGGCTTTGCCATCCCAGGGTCCTAAAATATAAAAGCACACAAAGTGGGTCTTTCTTCTGATAAAAGCCACATATAAGAAATAGACATAGGATAATATGCTTGGAATGTGACCTCATAGCAAAAGTGCCTTCTTTTAAATCTCAAGCTTGTAATTTTGAAAACAAAATGCATCATTTCACAACAGGAAACCACTGGGGATGATGAGGGGCATAAAATATGTTCAAACAAATTCAGCTTATTTAATGTTTTGACTCTTCCATTTTTGTTTCCTTCTCTTGAGCATGCAGTCCTTTGTTTATAGCTGTTGCACAGGAGAAAACAAGTGCCTTATGTGCATGAGAGATCCATCATATGCTTACCTGGAGGAAACTAAAATGATACACAGTGTAATAAGGCAAAAGGAATGTTGAGCAATTATTCAGGAAATCGGATTGGCCAATGAAAGGGCAGTAATTCCTTAGATATTCCATTCTCAGTGAGATCTTGTTCTACCCTCAGAGGTGTGAAAAAAAAAAACCTTGCCTGTAGAACCCCCATGGGAAGTCAGTGCACTTCCTCTTTTTGTTCTGCATAAAGGACCTGAAAGGCAAGGAACAGGTGTCACAAGAGCTCCCTGAGAACATATAATTGTTACTACTAATAAGAATAAATGGAACCTTTGCATCTATAAGTAAATCATGGGAGGTATGTATTTTTTCTCAGATTAAAAAATTGGTAAGTATCAGGGCATTTTCCTGGGATTAATCACTAGCTAGAGTTCTGTTACTTGGATATGGAACAAAGTCCAGACATTAATCCTGAAGAAATTCTCTGCCTCTCGGTCATGGATACGGATCAACATGTGGATTATTGCTCACCCTTGGATTCAGGGACGACGCTGCAAAGACACCAGTCTGGGGGCAGAATTTAAAACAAAACAAAACAAAACAATCCCCACTCCCCCAAAAACCACACACACACATACAAGAAAAAGAACTCCTAGCTTTACCTGGATTATTTATTGGAGTCGGAACGTAAATAGAATTTACCAAGTAAATCTTTTATTAAGCGGTGCTCTGAGTAGCTGCAAGTCCAGCATTTCGTGAAGAGAAGATTTGCAGCCGCCAAACTGCCCAGGCATCTTTTGCTTCAGCAGTTGCGGAATGATTCTCCGAGGATCAAAAGCAAACGACATCACGTGGCTCCTTGCCAACTATGCAGCCACTGCGGGGCATCAAGCCTCACCTGTAGGGGAAGAAAAATCCCTGTTAGGGAGGAGCTTAGTATCAGTGACGACTGTTCCCACAGGGGTGAACGTACATGTGTGTGAGTATTTAGTCATCAAAAACCGGTATAGTAGAAAAACAGTGATAATTTTAGATAGTAGCTAAATATCAAGTTTAATGAGAATATTGAACAGTCATTGAATGACATTAGGCATGGGGATTCAAGGTTCATGCTTCTATATGCTAATTGCATTAGTTATTTTATATTTCTAATAACATATATCCACACTAGTAAAATTACTTAGATATTTTTGATAATTTTTAGATACATTTGTTAAGGATCAGTAAATCAGCATTTGTATTATTTTTCTTTTACGTTGCGGAAACAAGTAATTTGGTTGTTGGGTGTATCTAACTATACAATGAGGAGGTAATATAAAGGAATCTTCATACAAATATGGTGAGCTCACTTTAGAATCTGTGATCCTCTCCCCAAATACCACCAGCCTCTCTCCCAGAGGACTTTCTCTTTTTGGACTAAACTGTTCAGACACAAGTTCGTACAAGGGGGTCCAACTAATAATGAAAGTGGGAAAAAAAAAGCTGAAATTGTAGATTGATTATTTCTCGACTATCTTGACAAGAAATGACTTCTAAAGGGTTCCTTCTATTGCTTTCTTCATGGATCAGAGAGCTCTTACTTAAGGCAAGAAAAATTAAAAGTCCTCTCATTATCTCAGAGACAGTGTGACAAAGAAGAAAGTACATTTTCTGTGAAAGTAAAAGACCTAGCCCATATGCCAACTGTTTCCTACCTGTGGGATTTCGCTTGATTTGAGCGATCTGCTCTAAAAAAAATGGCCAATAGCACTAGCTTGGACTTGTGTGGCATTTTATGGTTTCCAAACATTTTCTCATGTAATCTCAAATATCATTTTTCCGATGAGGAAACAAAATGTAGGAAAGACTAAAGGACTCTTCACCATCTAAAATAGTGGCAGATGACGGACTAGATGTGGAACACAAGCAGCTGTGATCTTCCCCCGAACGTTTTCACTAGATAAGTCTCCTTCTGTCACCTTCAGGAAGACAACAGTAGAAGACACAGCCTTTAAAATCTCTCTTTAGATCCTAAATCCTATGATGAAGGCATAAAAGGAGAATAGGTTCCTGAAAACTTGTGGAAGAGAAAAATTGTTCAATTTTTTATACATTTTTCAAAGATAATTGGGAGCAGACAATTGGAAGAGTTATGTGAGAACAAAAATGATGGACTCACAATTGACTTAGAAGCTGAAAAGAGCTTAATAACTGATCCAAAACCATAACTATGACTAAGGGAGCCTGAATAGGTGCTTCCCCTGCTTTTCATCATTGTCACCTTATATTAGTCAATGACATCAATATGCATCTACCTTCCAGGAGAAAGATACCCATATCTTCAATGTTTTCTTCCCCTTTACCTCTTATTCTATTCAGTCAGTTGTCATATTTTGATTCGTATACTTATCTCTCTGTCTCTGGAGTCCTGATGGTAATTCCAGGGTCAGTTGTTAAGTATCTCTAGTCTGAATAACTGAAGTAACTTCCACAATGCATCCCCTGCCTTTAGTCTATTACCAGTCACCTTCCGCCAAGTATAGGTCAAACCATATCGTGATGGCTTTCACATTACCCAGGGCAGTGGTTTCCAAATTTGAGCGTGCCTCAGAATCAAAAGGACAGCGTATTAAAGCAGATTTCTGGTCCCCACTCCCAGAGTTTTTGATTTAGGAGGCCTTGATGGGGTCTAAGAATTTGCATTTCTAACAAATCTCAGGTGATGCCAAAGCCACTGGGTCCGAGACCACACTTGGCGAGCCATTCACCTAGAAAAATATATCCTAATCCCTAGCCCTACTTTACATTTCAAGCTATCCCTGTCACTAAGTCAATTCATACTCAAAATAATTGAGTCTAATGGGATACTTTCCATTTGTGTGACATGCCACACAATTTAACATTATAACATCTACTGTTTAGATAGCTCTGGTGTCAGGTGCCTGGGTTTAAACTCTGCCTTGGGACTCTAAGGGAAGTTTGAACTGGAGTGGTTTACCCAGTATTTTGCCTCTGAGTTTTCTCAGCTGTACAAAAGAGAAAATTGTATGTTCCCACCTAAAAAAGGCCTGAGCTCTTCATCCCTTGTAGACATTCAATTTATGTTTGCTACTGCTATCATTTATTGAGTTGCCTTTTAGATGCCAAGTTTTGGGCCATTCTCCTTCAGGTATGTTATTTCTAATTCTTACCATAATTCTGTAATGTAGCTATTTTTATCCCCATTTTAACATATGAAGGAGCTAAAGTTCATAGTGTTTAAATTTGTATCTGATTCCTCTATTAGTTCAAAGCTGTGTCTTTTTCCTTAGTCATGTTGACCCCTTCATGTCATCTTTGATCATGTCATTTCCCCCACTTCTCCATTTCTCAGAGTTCTGTCCAGTCAAGGCCAATCAAGAAGACTTCCAGAATTTGATCATCCTCTGGATAGACTTTGGTGGCATTTCCCTCAGAGCACTGTTCTCATTCTGCCTTGGTGTTTATTCAGCCTAAAAAGCATATAAGAAACTTCCTGGTGGCCACTGTTCTTGGAAACACTTCTACGTCCCACAGTGCGGGGGAAAATGAAGTGAAAATTTGAAAATGAAACTCTAACAAAAATCTAAATTAAAATTAAGCTTTACATGGCCTCTCCATTCACCATTTTGATTCTGATAATCTGAGTTGAAATTTATATTGTAATAAGAAAATGGCTGAATCCGCTAAATCATTTAACTTGGACACATCTAGTTGAATTTAGTCAGTTCAAATTCAGCCATTGTGTCAGTGATGGTTTGCATTCCCCCCTCCTCAGTTAAAGTGCATGGCTGGCTAAGGTGAAATGAAATTGAAATTAATCCCAGCAACAGCGATCTCCCTTTCTATTCTTGACACCCGAGGTTAGTACTTAAGTAAAAGTAAAATTTATTGTCTCTAATTGTTTGGATGTATTTGTTAAAAGAGCTTCTTGGTCTGATTACTATACTAAGGATTGCCTCAGGTCTCTTTCTTACTTTTTTGTAAAAAAATCTTCTAAACTGATCATCATTTCCCTTGCTTTTAAGTGGCAGTAGATACGTCGTTTCTTCACATTAGCTGTTTTAAGATACACGCTTTTAAAACCAAATTTTGGTGGGTTTTATTTTAAAATTATTTTATCTGAAGAACTGGGTCAGAGTTCACTTCTGTCGTAATCTTTTGCTTTTTAAAAAAACCTATATGCCTCTGATCTTTTACCTTTAAAGTCTAATTTGAGTTTTTGAGAAAACTCAAATGTCTTTATCGCGGGATTTATTTCTGATTTCTAAGACGTATAACGTGAACATTACATAGAATTTTACCTCTTTTAAAAAAGTTTTCTCTTACTTTTCACTGACTAAATTCTGAGTTAACGTTTTCTACATCCTTAATAGTAAGGAGCTCCCACAGTAAAGTCAATGAATAACACACATAGAACTTCTACATCCTGAAAAGAGTAATATATAGTATCTTGTATTCCAATTAGGTGGAACAAATATGCTACAATTTGTAATTATTATAGCTATTACCATTATTTTTAATGAATCCATTCTTGAATTAAGGTTTTCTTTGGCTTGTTCACAGTATTGTAAAGACTGTTATAAAAAATGAGCAAGGCTTTCAGCCATTTATAATAAAAGCTGAATGACTAAACAGACCTACATTTTTTTAATTTGCATTAATGAGTTCATCCCCAAATATCTATGCAATAATATATAAAATTAAGTTATAAATGTAGGGATGTGCTCCAAGTCACCATGAAAATCTGCATGCAAATGCATAATAATCACAAATCTACAATATTACAATATTAAAAAATACCCACAATTAAATTATCATGTGGAAATAATCATAATGTTATTGGAAACTCAATTATTGTGGCAACCCTTGTCGGGGAATTAGCAGAATATGGCAAAGGCAAGTCAGACCTGAATTCATCAAATATATATTATCACAATATTACATGTTCACTTCGATTCCATGCAAAGACAAACATCCTCTCTCACTAGTATCTGCTCAATGCATTTGTATTATTCATGAACAACTCTGTGATCTATTATACATACAAAACTGATTGTATGCTTCTTGCCGCGGGCTATGATGCAGACACACAGAATTAATTTTATTATACACACATGCATGATAATTGTGAAGGATTCGGTCAAATACCAAACTCTGTTCCTGTGCCCCATTATTGCACTTTCCAAAAAAAAGGTCTAAGGTCAGCAGCAATTTCTCTTCCTGACAATGAAAGTCTTTGTCGTTTAGAGTAGAAAGTCCTGGGTACTAATGAGCCCCGAACTGTGAAGAATAGTCCACGTACTCCTCTCTACCAAAGCAAAGAAATAAGTGCATTTGTTTGAACCCTAAAAACTTTGGTCAAGCAACATCACTGTTAGGACTCTTTGGGAATTTCTGCTTGTGGCTGCTCTGTATCTGGCCAGCTCCCCTGCAGGGACCACTGGGTGAGGTCCTCTGACACTGACCAGCGCTAAAGCAGGATTCAGAGGTGACAACAACCAGCAATGTTAACACGGCTACTTCCTTCCTCAGCGAGTGTCCTTCCTGGTTTCACCACTTCCTCTGTACTCCTTATAAACGGTTGTCTCCTTTCCTCACTTGTAAATTTCCTGAAGCCCTTGTTTTCTTTGATTTTTCATCCTTCTGTCCCCTGCGCCTTGCAGAGGGCTAAGGATATAGGAGAAAATAAATGCTTTTTCATAAGATATTCCAGTACTGCTGTCTATCATAATCTTATTTTCTGGATTGTTCTATATTGTTCTGTCCAATAGAAATATAACACAAGCCAAATACAATTTTAAACTTTATGGTGCCTATATTTTTTTAAATGTAAAAAGAAATAGTGAAAATTAATTTTAATAATATTTTATTTAGCTCTATATATCCAGATTATTGTCCTTTCAACACATACTCAATATGAAAAATTATGAATGAGATAATTTACTTTTTTGTGTAAAACCTTCAGAATTTGATGTGCATTTTATACTGCCAAGGATTTCTCAGTTAGGACTAGCCACATTTAACTGCTTGGTGTCCACACATGGCCAGTGGCTGCTGTGTTGGACTAAGCAGGTCTATATGCTGGTAAATTCACTAAAATGAATTAGTTAAATCATTTTGTGTGTGTGTCTTCCAGATGCACTGATTATCAACTGCTTTCACTTTTCAATTGATTTTCTATATGCCATGTGGGTATGGCCTCAGATTCAGAGAACATTTTTTTTCTAATTAGAGCAAATAAAAATAACTTAAAAAATAACCAAATAATTTTTGGAAAACACTCTCTGTTGTTTTTGTCATAGACAACTCTTCTAGAGTTAACAGATGGGAATGTCAGTCTTACACACAATCCTCCAGTTGTATTGTCTGAGTAAAACATGTATATGGAAGAAAGTGCAATATCAGAGAAAGGGAGCATCATTTAGAGTCAGAAAAATCTAGGACAAAATCACATGTCTGCCCACTGAGCCATAATTCTGAGCCGTGGCTCCAAATCTATAAAGTGCCGTAACAGTATAGCTCTTGGGTGGATTGTAAAAAGTCAGTGAGATACAATGTGCTTGGGAGGGTGTCTGGCATATAACATTAGGCACTCAATAAATGTTAACTATTTTTATTTTTATCATTGTTTTTATGATTATTTAAAGACACCCAAACTGTCACCCACCTCTTTCAGTGGAAGTTTTTATAAAAAATAAGGATGGCAGTACCAGTCCTTTGGGATCCCAGCTGGAAAGCTGATCTATGGCAAATCGGGTAAATCTACGTGGAAGATCCACAAAGCGTATGTGCAGACTGTCACTTAAGTGCTTTTTTACGCTGATAATCTTTCCCTCTCTAGGTACAAACTAGCCAATACAGATTTGTTAAGGGATGTGTTTCAGGATCTTCACGGAGTCAGACCATCATAAAGAAAGATCTGTTGGAGGCTAATGAATAAAAAGGCCTCCACTTTATGGCAGATCTGTTGGTAACTGAGAGATGATTTGTGCAAAAACATAGGAGAGTCCCCTTGAAATGTACATACTTAATTTTCTTGTTGTTTTTAAGTCCTGGAATACATTGGAACATTCCCTTTTCTTTTAGAAGCACAGTTGCAGTATATGTAAGATGAACACTGTTAAGCCCTCTGTACATTTCTAATGCAACAACAGTGGATAAGTTTTCTGCTTCTTCACCTAGGACCACATGAGGAGAATAGACAAGTATTGACTGAATGAAGAGATCCAGTTTTTGAAAGCAGATGACCCTGGGAGACATTTTTGGCCATTTTAATAGGGAAGTTCACATCCCAAGGGCTAAGTCTTACAATAATGTTCGCTGAAATTAGACACCTTTGTAATTCTTTTCTTCAGCTCCTTTAGAGTCTGAATCTGTCATCCCCTCCCTCCTTAAACTTTTGGCTCTTCTACATGCCTGAGAAAACATGCATTTGAAAAACAAATGTTCAGGGGGAGGGGGGTGGGGATGGGCCATAGTGGCCAGTGTTACAATCTGTGTAAAATCATGGATTTAAGTGGTGTATAGTCAAAGCTATTTTTTTTCCTGTGTTTTTATAGGCATTAGCTTCAATGCGCTTAATCATGGCTCCTTGTACAGCATCTATAGCAACACATTCTAAAACACTGCCGATATAATGAGGCTTTTCTCAACAAGTAGCAACAAGATGATGGCAAAGGTGAAGCTCAAGGAGGAGTTTTTAGGAGGTCTTTCCTGGAACTTATTAGCTCCATAACTTTCTTGTGGGTTTTTTGGTTATTTATTTATTTATTTATTTATTTTTCGCTGCGTTGGGTCTTCGTCGCTGCGCGCGGGCTTTCTCTAGTTGTGGCGGGGGGGGGCTACTCTTCGTTGCGGTGCACGGGCTTCTCATTGCGGTGGCTTCTCTTGTTGCGGAGCACGGGCTCTAGAGCACAGGCTCAGTAGTTGTGGCACGTGGGCTCTAGAGCGCAGGCTCAGTAGTTGTGGCTCGTGGGCTCTAGAGCGCAGGCTCAGTAGTTGTGGCACGTGGGCTCTAGAGCGCAGGCTCAGTAGTTGTGCCTCGTGGGCTCTAGAGCGCAGGCTCAGTAGTTGTGGCTCACGGGCTGAGTTGCTCCGCAGCATGTGGGATCTTCCCGGACCAGGGCTCGAACCCGTGCCCCCTGCATTGGCAGGAGGATTCTTAACCACTGCGCCACCAGGGAAGTCCCTGCTCCATAACTTTCTGACAAGCTTGTTTGTGGCTCCTCTAACTTTATGCAAACTTTGAATATATTTTTTAAAAATTCCTGCAAATTAATTTTTTTCAGTTCTTTTACTGAAAGAAAATAGTAGTAGTAGTGGAATTTAGAAGCTTCCATAACTTCTCCTGTGCCAGGTACACCATTTCTAGGGTCTTTCTTTATATATAGAGAGAGAGAGAGACAGCGAGAAAGAGAGAGAGAGAGTATGCTTTATTTTCTTTTTTAATTTTTATTTTATATTGGAGTATAGTTGATCAACATTTTAATTTTATATTGGAGTATAGTTGATCAACAATGTTGTGTTAGTTTTAGGTGTAAAGTGATTCAGTTATACATATACATGTATCTATTATTTTTCAAATTCTTTTCTCATTTAGGTTATTACAGAGTATTGAGCAAAGCTCCCTGTGCTATACAGTAGGTCTTTGGTGGTTATTTATTTTAAATACAGCAGTGTGTACATGTCAATCCCAAACTCTTTCTAACCTCTTTTCCTCTATGAACACCCTCATTTCTAGTTAGTCTTGGATAACCTAAGGCTTCTTAACAGCTCCAGACACTTCGATGTTCTGGGAGAGGACACACGTCAAGGTGCATGACATGGATTCCTATCAGAGAGGTGAGGCAGCTAATGGTACATTTGCATCTGTTGAATGGTATTTGTAAACCCTGTGTCTAGAATGTGGCTGCATTTTGATGAATGTGCTGGACTACTCCGAGAAAAACTTGTTTGAGTTGACTTCTTATGTTTCCTGGTTTTACTACATGAAACTGTCACGCCGTGAGGCTTTCTGTCCTCCTTTCTATTCAGTCTTCTTCTTAACAGTCTCTTCCATATACAGTCAGCTAGTAGTAACAGAAAAGAAAATTAAAATACACTTTCATTGTTGGCCAGAGTTTTTTCTTTTCTCTTCGAAGTCTAGCCCAGCGCTGTCTGTAAGAAATATAATGTGAGTCACAAATGTGAACCAACTCTGTAATCTGAAATTTTCTAGTAGCTATATTAAAAAAGAAAGAAGAAACAGAAGTTAATTATAATAATGTATTTTATTTAACCAAACATATCTGTTATTATTGCAACGTGTGCCCCGTATGAAACTAATATTAGTGAGATACTTTACTCTTTTTTTTTACTAAGTCTTTGCAATCCTGAGTGTATTTTATACCTGCAGGACATCTCACTTCGGACTAGTCACTTTTCAAGTTTTCATGAACATGTGTGGCTGCCCCATGGCTACCATATTTGACAAGCAACTCTGACCTAACTCTGAACTGCAGAATACTGCTACCAATAAACGAAACAAAAGCTTTCTTTTCACGAAGTCCCACTGCTGAATGCTGACTGACGTTTGAACAAAGAAAATGTCCTTCTATTTAAAAGCATCGGAACTATTACTTTTCTAATAACGTGCAACCCTTGGGTCACTTCAAGCCATTTCTCATGATTTGCATTAGGTGTTCTTTGAGACACAACATTAGTCCAGTAATAATGAAAATGATATACTGTACTATTAACATTCTCAAATCTTTAAAGCAGAGTGATCTATGCCTGCAGCACTGTCCAGGCTGGCTAATTAAACAGCATACAGTTGTAAATGGCTGTTGTAGTCAGTTCCCTATTTAAAAATACGGCTCTGGGAAGTGCAGTTTATAGTGACAGGGGCGCTACCAGGACTGATCAGCTCTACACAGAGGCCGATGAGGCACACAGAGGAATTCTTCCTTGAGAGACTGGTATCTTGTTTTGTTGTTTGTTGTTTGAGGCCTTGGCCGCAAATGGGCCTCCTGTTGAATGCAGGCGGTGGGCCAGGGTAAGCCAGACACCCGTGGGCCTGAGGCTGCAGGATGGCAGTGCTGCGGGCATGGAATCAGGCCTCTTGTTCTTTCACATGTGAGTCAGCAGTCCAGGGCGACAGACCAGCTGTCCAAAAGGAGCACACAGGCTCCACTCCACCCCGCAGCCTCTAATCTGCCGTGATTCCTTCCTGAGCGAAGGGATTTATTTGGGTGTGTAAACTACAAGATGACTTGTCTCCGCTCTCTCTCCCTCTCTTCCTTTCTACTGGAATTAGAACTAAATTATTTGCTTCTCCTTTCCTTTAAGCTTTTGTCCCACCACTAATAATCCAAGTCAGTCACTTCTCAGATTTTTTACACTCACCTTTCCTTTCTTTGTAGGGCAAGTGGCATTTGAATGCCTTCAGTTCTTTAAAATGGAGCTAAAAATGCAGAGGCAGCGACATTAACAGAGAAGGAGAGGCAACTTTTTTTGCACATTCCACTTCCTTTTAAAGAACTCACAGAGAAGACCTCAGGTAAACTTTATTAGCCTTACGAAAACCCTGGAAGTGAACTTAGTGACACTGCCTTCTCATTTCCAAGTACCATTCACCCTGTAATGATCTTTACATCATCAAGTATTATTTTCCCTACATCAGGGGTGTGTAAAATGGTCTGGCCACAATCATGGTGCCTGGCACGGAGTTAGTGCACAATGAATGAATGAGTGAAGGGGTGAGTGAGTGAGTGAATGAGTTACTGTCAACTCAGACTTTCTGGTAATCTCTCCTGAGTCTTCAACTCGAATTTTGATATTTTTAATATTGTATCAAAAAGTGTAAGGGAACTTAGATTGTAGAAACTAGGTTGTCCCACATTACTGCTTTTGCTCTTCCTCTAGATTCCTGAGATTAACGGGCAAGTGAAAATATGTTTCCCTGGATTGAGTATGAAGTAGAATTAGGATTGGAAAAAGTAGAAAAAGGATTGGCTCTATGGTCCGAGGTTGAAACCATTGAAGAGGCAATGTAGCTGTTCGTACATGATAATAATTCCTCTAGGTATCTGGGTATCTAGAAATGCTATTTTTAAACATATATCTGGCTAAGTAGAGGGTTTGAGTTATCCTTTGCTTTACAATGTGTATAACTCACATTTACCTAAAGTTTCTATTTAATCTGAATAGTGCTATAGAATAATGTATACTACACTCTGCAGTATGACTCAGCCAGCAGTTGCTAAACCTTGGGTGTGTTCTAACACACAGCTAGCTAATACCTCAGCTTGCCTGAAGGAAGAGTGAGCTGGTCACCAAACAGGAGCCCTGCAGTAATTAGATGAATAATACAGGATCAAACTCCAACTGTATTTTGTAAATACATTCTGGATGATCCTTTTTGAGCAGAGTGGAACTAAGTGCAGTAGTTCAAACTGTTAGAACTGTCAGGGTGGCCACATTTGTATACTGGAGGATGTGGTCAAATCTAGAAATGACACTGATTGTAAGATAGCCTCCTACAACAGGCCTTCCCTGCCAGCGACTTTGCATAGTTTAGCAAAGGAGAATCGTGAGATTTCCACTAGGGATTCAGTCAGTCTGATGCAGATGGAGATTGCTGTGTAACATATGACTTAAGATAGCAGTAAATAGCAGAGGAGAGCGAAGATTGAGAAATAATATTTAGGGACTGGGGTGATGAAGCATTGAGTGGTCCATTGCCCATTAGGATCTTCTCTAGGATATCCTGTTTAGAGTTAAGTCAATTCTGAAGGATATATAAAACCATCATTTGTGTAATAATATCAAAAATAGATACAAAACACGTTTAAAACAATGCCCAAATATTCAGGAGACAAGCACATAGCCTCTACTTTTGGCATTAGACAAGCTATTTTCATGAAAATCATTTAGCCCAGTAACTAAATAAATAGTTCATTTTTCAAAGCAGATATTATGACATTACATCGACATAGGAAATCCAAAATAAAGCAGAATTCTTGCATCACAGTGCTCTAGCCTATTAAGATACTTCTTGTTTGGAGCTATATTTTAAAACTATGTAAGAAATTTAATCATATTCTAAGTATCACTTTCCCTAACTTATAAGTAATAGCATTTAGTGGGATTGGTTCTAAACGTTTACTCACCTTTTTTGTGCAGTTCATTTTTATACAAGGCATAAATAAAATTAGCATCCATATAATTGGGTGTCTGAAGGGAAATGCTGAACTGCAATTTCCTTGGAGATCAGATGAAACAAAATAAAAAAGTATGTATACTGTGATTAGTACAATTAGTCATATGCACAATCAGAGGAGTAAGAAATTTTATTTTACAGTTATCCAGTTATCTCCGTTTCTGATAATATTCATTGTTCTGTCATATCAGCTCTTGCCCCATTCCACCCTCTTCTAAATATCATCAAGTAAACCATATTCAGATCATGCTGACTTTTCTCAGTAAAAGTTCTTATAGAGATGATTGTTTTCTCCTTTGTGAGAATGTGAACCTCTAAACATTGACTAAACTCACTTGGGCATATATTTCAAACCACGACTAAATGTAGTGATATATTTTAAGTAAGCAGAAGTTCAGAATAATCTCAATATTCCATAGCCCTTACCATCAGTCTCAGTAAAAACAGATCAATGGAAAACAATATAGCGGAACAGCAAACATATATACTGAAACGTTATTTGTAGATGATTGCTATAAACGTTAACACCTATCATATAGAGAGAGGTATACTGAAAATAATTCGATTTTACAATAAGTACACTGCTTCCTGGAAGAAAGGTAAACTGAGTGTTATAAATACATTATTCAATTGAAATCAACACAACAAAGCTACTTCCTAAGTGTCTCATAGTTCCAAGTTTACACTGAAAAGGAAAATGTCCTTTTGAGTAATTGAACTAAAAATCTAATGGACTTGATAGATGCTTGATAGTAACCAAATGACATCAAATCATCTTATTGATTCAATACAGATTTCAGTTAACTAAATATTTTATGTATGTGAGAGAAAAAGAATCGAAACATGAAGTGAATGGATTGGATGTTTTGGAAAAATACAGATCAGAACATTATCATGATTAGCTATAACATTTTGGCTCTAACATAAGACATGGACTGCACCAAAGCCATAGGCGTATCACCATAGAAACAGAAGTCCCACTATTATTTCACAAAATTTCCGCATTAGTACCCCATTATTTTTCCGCATGCATTAAATCCCTTTTATCTTCATGTGACAAATCCACAATTATGCCAAGAATATGAGTCATATCCTTAAATACCACATATTCATGAAAGAATCTTCAGAAAGCAGAAATTTAACAGACTATTAGGGGGAAATTTTTAACTTGACATTGAGTAATTTTTCTATCAGAAGTATTTGTTTCCTCTCCTTGGACTTCTGAGATTCTTTCTCAGAGACTTGCATGGAAAATGTCAAGAATTTGTAGCTGAATAAATAAACAAAAGACAAGATAGATGAATCAACTCCTCAGGCTCAGGATGGTGGCCTGTGTGATGTTTCAGTCTTGGAGACTGCCGACATGATATACTTACATATTGCAAAATGATTATCACAGCAGGGTTAGTTAACAACCTCTATCACCTTGTAAAACTATTGACTTTCTTTCAATATGTAAGAAATACACAGTCTTCAGAACAGAATGCCATGATAAGTACTCAACAGAAAACAAATAAGTAAATCCACATATAGACATATTGTAGCAAAACTGCAGAATGTGTGGGAAAGAAAACCAACTAATACCCTAAAGCATTCAAGGAGAAATACGTTACCTATAGAAGGAGATGATTAGAATCAACATCACTCTTCTCAACAGACACCAGAAATTAAGAAATCATATCTTTAAAATGTTCATAAAAGCGACAAAAAAATAACCTCTTAATTTAGCAAGCTATTCAGGATGAACTGTCATACAAACATAAGAGCTAGCTTTGTTTCCTCTTCCACAACATTTTCCTTCCTGAAGAAGTCAATCCTAAAGCCATCTAGACGGGGCTGAGTAACACCAGGCGAGATGTGGGCGATGGAGAACGTGGGTGGGTGGCACAGGGTGTCAGTCAGAGCAGAGTGACGAGAGAGTGGACATGGGGCAGGGGAGGGTGTGTTGGGCAAATCGGGAATAAGAAACCAGGACCCTAGCAGAGTGAGAAGACTCCAGCAGAGTAAGGAGGGTGCCCACATGGAGAGGGGAGCTGTCCTGGTTGTCAATGAAAAGTGTGCTGAGGAGGGCATCTGCACTGATTATGCGAGGTGGTTATATTCAGGGGAATTGACCAAATAAGTAAACGTATTAATTCTAATGGAATCCATGTTTCTCACTATTAGAAAAGAGTTATAAACATGGAAAAAAGGAAGGCAAGGATGAACTTCATGGTTTTGGCTTAGAATGGAATCTATACTCCTGATTTTCTAGGTAGACTGATAGATAAATATTTTTATATTTCTATCAGCTAGGATTTGATCAGAGAAACAGAAACACTAGGAATGACATAGAATAAGGAATTGATTGTGGAGATTTAACCTTACGCAATCATGGGATTGGGTTATGCAATTTACGTACGGCCATTGCTTCTACCTCTGATGCTGGGCCAGAAGTCGGCAGAGCAGGCAACAGGAAAGGAACATGGTTGTGAAATGGGGAAGGCAAGGCAAAATTGGAACCCGGGAGGTTGAACCCATGTCTGCCTCTCACTGCCTCCAGTACTGACGCTGAAGTGATCTGTAGGAGAAGCTGACTCCCCTCATCACAAAGATAAAGATGCACCTGACAGTTCCAGCAGGAGGCGCTGTGGATTCTGATGCTGCCTCATGCCAACCGGATGAGAAGGCAGATTTTCAAGAATGTTCTGACACTATGCCGACCTTCCGATCGTAAACGTGGCTGCTATTTCCCTTCTGCATTTCAGATCTCACTGAAATTTATCCTGGGGCTAATCCTACCTCAGAACCATACAGAGAAAGGAATTCTGGGAATCAGAGTTTGAACTTAGGTAAGGTGAAACAGTACAAAGTCATCACAATCACAGAAGGAAAAGAGCCATGTTTTATAGAGAAGCCTGGAAGATAGCACTTTAACCAAGGGACCATCCTGAACATCACCAGTCATGAAATAAATTGAGATTGTGTGCCCCCTGATAGGATGCAGTGAGAACTCAGTATCTCTCCTGAAACATTCCTGTCAAGGATCGTAACCTGAATCTATTGATGAGAAAACATCAGACAAATCCAAATTAAGGGACATTCTTCAAAATAACTGGCCTAATAAGGTTAAAAATTGTCAAGGACATAAAAGTCAAAGAAAGAGTCAGGAACTGTTCCTGACTGAAGGAGACAAAAGATATGACCAAATGTAACTCAGGATTTTGAACTGGATGTTTTGCTACAGAGGACATTCTGTAACAATTAGGAACATTTGAATGAGGTCTGAGGTGCAGAGTGGTAATATTTCAATGTTAATTTTCTGATTTTGATGATTGCATTGTGATTACGTACGAAAATGTCTGTTTATGAAAATATACAGTGTTGTGACATCAGCTTGGCAACATACTTTCAAGTGAGTCATGGAAAAGTCCTTGATACTCTACTTTTGCAACTTTTTGATAAATTTAAGATTAATTTCAAATTAAATTAATAAAAGGGATGAAATCAAAGTACTAATAAAAATAGTAAACATTTATTCTATGTTTGCCATATACCAGACACTGTCTTAAGCCCTTTATGTGTATTACCTTATTTAATTTTCACAACCCTTTTAACCTAGAAACAAATGTTATTACACTTTTACACTGACACACAAATGTTAATTTCGCAATGTCATATTGCTAATAAGTACATAGTCAAGTCTGAACCCAGTTTGTCATCAGAGTTCAAGCATTTAATCCTTACACAATACTCATATCTTTCAAGTAAAATGACTGAGAGGGATTACCACAGTGAAATCCTCAATGAAGAATGTATTTTAGTGAGAAGAAATAAAGTGGACATAAGTGTGGGATAAAAGAAATAATAGTGGACATAGAAACTGATAGAATGAATTGATAAATACAATGAGCTATGTACTGTGAAGAAAAAGTGTTTAAAGAAAAACTCTAAATAACATGATTGTTTGAGATTTCAAGGATTTTCAATGTATGATTAAAGAGTACCAAGTTCCTTCTGATGTCAAGAAGGAAATATTTTAAAATATTGAAAACCCAAATGTTTTGTGGAAAAATTAATGGTTAAACGTGAATATTAAAATCTTGATGAACCCTTAAAATAAAGGAAAAATACTCTATACCTTTGGGAATGGCAAATGGACAAAAAATACTTAAAATTTATCAATGTAAAAAAAGGGCAGAGAATGAGAAAAAAGAAAAGAGGATGTTAATGAAAAAACTAATGTAAAATGATAAAATTAAGGCAAAATATATTTATCATTCAATAAATTTAAGTGGGTTAAACTCATTCACTTAAAAACAAATATTTTATAATGGGTTTTAAGAATCTAGCGCTCTATGCTATTTACAAGAGATATACCTACATAATCAACCTACATAAATCTTGAAAACAAAGGGATGAAAAGAGGAAAAACCAGATGAATTCCAACAAAATTATTACAGAACAGTCTAATTCTAAGAAAGAGTTTTGAGAGTTGTAGAAAAACTAGATAACTATTAAAAGAGCAATCTACCGGAGGTTATAGTAGTCATAACCTAGTAAGCACATAAAAACATGCCTTTAAAATGTGAAGCAAAACTGACAAAATGACTTAATTCTAAATCATAGTGAGAAATTTTAACACACATCTCTCAGAAATTATAGTTCAAGTAGATTTTTAAAATGGTAGTGAAATAATTTGAACATTATAAATACATTTAATCAGATCTGTGATATAATATGTACATGTATATATCAAGCAAGTATAAGATATTTCTGCCATTTCCGTTGTGTTTCTGTGGTCTCTTTATGTGTGTTTCTGTGTATAGCTATATTTATATCTGTATCTATAGATATTTCCTATGACAGAAGTATAATTATAAATTAATGTGAAAAGGATGGCTGATGCACTTAATGGGGTTGCAAATGCTTTTTAGCTCTAGAAAAAAAAATTTTTTTGAACTATATTTTTACCTAACACCATGCATGAAAAGTGTGGGTTTTTATCTTAAATTTTAAAAAAGCTTTATCAGTATATTACATAAACGTGTATATGTACACAGACATCCATACATATAAATAAGGAAGGTAGAATATTAACAATAAAAAAACTGGGGAAAATATGCACAGGTGTTCTTTGTACTCTTCTTAGAACTTTTGAGTTTGAGATGATTTCCAAATAAAAGTACTTTTAAAGGCAATGCGGGGGACTAAAGAGTAGCTACAGACTGGGGAAGAAAAACAATATAGGAAACCAAGAAAGGACTATTACCTAGAAAATGTAAAGAGGTGTAATAAGTCACTAAGAGAAAGGAAAAAAGCCCACTATAAAACTGAGCAAAGCATATGAACAGGCAATTCAAACAATAGGAGAATGGAATGGTCAATCAGAGTGTAAAAAGGTGGTCAATCTAACTAATCATAAGGGTATTAAAAGAAGAAACCCTTTATCGTTATCCCAGTGATAAAAGTTGCATGGTTAAAAAGAGAACACCAAGAGTAGGAAAGAAAGTCATGCAGTCCTAGTGGAAGAATAAATTGGTACAACTATTATACATTGGGAAGCAATCTATTATTCGCATGTGCAGAAGGAGGCAACTCATTATTGCCAGCAGAATGCCTCAGACGTTGTAAAATGAAGGGAATGCCCTTTTGCAAAAATGAAATGCCAGCTCTCTGGGTTGACCCTCAGGAGCAAGTTTTGGATGCTGGCTGTTTTCTGCACCCTTCTGTAGCAACCCTTCGGGACAGCATAGATGCTTTGCACAGCTGGCCCAATCACTGGATCCACACATCAGATAAATGTACATCAGATAACCAGATGCAAGCCAGTGACTCAGCAAGCCACTTGTTTGTTTCCAAATACACAGACCTTTGTTTGCTGGGGTAAAGTTTTACATCAGACTATTTCAACACTTGTGGTGGCAGAATATCAAAACCACTCTTGCTGTGACACTTGGCCAGAGTGATGAAAGGTGGGATTTTAATGTGGATGCTTGACTAAAATAATAAGTTTCATCGTTGCCATTTTGTTTTGATATTTTAAGCACAAGTGGAAAACAGCAGAGGGTATTGTTTCTTTGGAAGTAGCACTCATGACTCAGTATTTTCAGTGCTCTCTGACGCCTTGAAATTTCCCTTTGGTGACAATTTCATTCTCTGTAACAAGCAAGCATTCTTGTTGCGACAGCCCACAGACAGAAACTTCCCCTTATGGAAAAAATGTTTGATGTTGAATATTGTCATTCTCATGCATGCTCCTTTCATTCACACTAGTCTGAGTTTGCTTTCAAATATGCCTTCTTGGGGGCAATTTTATTAAAATGAACTTATATGAAGTATTATGTCATTATTTGCTACTCACTTGAGTCAAGCCGTTTGTTTCAGTTGCAAATTTTATTCAGAGCCAACAAGGTAACCTGTCTTGACCCTGGTGCTGGATATAATAATAATCAGTATTTATTGAACATTTATTATGTGGCAGGGATTGTTCTAACAGCTTTCTGTGAATTACCTCATTTATTCTTGCCAGGAACTCTATGAGGCAGATTCTATTATTATCCCATTTTACAGGTGAGGAAACAGTTGCAAAGGAAGTTTAAATCATTTGTTCCAGGTCACTCAGTTAGCAAGTGCGGGATCCAAGATTTAAACCTAGTCCGACTTTAGAGAATACATGTCTAGCAGCTATGTTATTCTGCCTCTTGTAAAAATCAATCATATTTCATACCATCAATATAAAAAGTAGGCAGATTTTCAACCTAGCATCATAGTATGTAATAATTTTAATTAAGTGTACCATTTTCGCAGTTACAGTTTAGCACAATTATTGAACCCTTGGTTTCCCTTTAACCTCTCTCGAGTTCAGTCTGAAAATAAAATTGCACTGGAGATTAACACTAAAATGTCAGACTCATGGGTCTTGACAATAACTAAGTTGTAGAGGTTTCAGAATGTAGGGAAGCAGAGTCGTGATCTTTCCCACCAGGAAAGGGGCAGAGGTTCATTCAGGTGGATAGGCATTTGCATCACAGAAGCAGATAGGTAGCCCGGAACCAG
Source organism: Tursiops truncatus (assembly GCF_011762595.2). Lineage (NCBI taxonomy): Eukaryota > Metazoa > Chordata > Mammalia > Artiodactyla > Delphinidae > Tursiops > Tursiops truncatus. The sequence continues at coordinate 6,921,832 of NC_047043.1, forward strand.
GCATGGATAGTGGCATTCTGGCATAATAAAAAATACTGTTTCAGTGACTCTGACCCCTTTGTCAGTCCTTGCTTGCTACACGAGTTCCTTTAATACTGGGGTCTTGCTTTTCCTCCCATTTCTCACAGGGCTGGTGTAGAATTTTTCAAGGGTTTTCAATTTTTCTTTACCTTATGTACATTACTTCATCTTATCCTCATAGTTTTGAATGGTAAGAAGCCAAGATGGTTTTCAGTTTTTTGAGGAGCACGCTGACTTTCAGAGTGTTTCGAAAGATATAGATCTTACCATTAAGCGAAGTCAGAGCTAAGAAGATAACACCGTACCCAGGTCTGTGGACTGTATCTAAAAAGCCCTTTTTGATCTCTACATCTTTAAAGGAAAACAACACAAAACCTCCCTTGGACCACTGCCATTCTCACTTCTGGACCTTGGTCTGTCCTTCTGCCTCAGACTCTACCTTCCATCCATTATTTTTAAGAATCACTGTACCCAATAAGGTGACCCCACTGTGCCCCTAGCAGTCAGGTTACAGACCTTTCCTATATCCACAGCCCTACAGAATCTCATGCCTACCACCGTTATAGCATTTATCACAGTGCATTTTAATCCGTTATTCTTTTTTACACATCTTCATCCTGAACTTAAGGTCATTGAGGGCACAGATATTGATGAAAATGATTACTTTTTTAATTATTACTTTTATCCCCAGTGCATAGTAGAGTTCCTGGCAAATATTTAGTGAAGTTGCTCACTAAATATTTGTGGAAAAAATCCGTAATTTTCAGTTTGAAAATCACTCTTACAATACTATTTCTTTGACCTTCAGCATATCGTGAGAAAGAGCTATCATCTCCTCCTTCCTGGCAGTGGCATACCAGGGGGGCTGTTCACAGCAGAATGTACTTGGGTATCTTTGGCAAGATTGGTCCCAGTGTCTGAGTAACAGCTAGATTGCTGAGATGGGAGAACTGAAACAGATGATTTCAGTACAAGTAGGTTAAAACAATCCTCTTCAGATAGTGTATAAAGTGCAGTGTTGTGTGTTGTATTGTGGATAATTTGCAATTTAAGAATTCAAGAAAATGTATTCTGTGCTGAGACGAGTTTAAGTTATTACTATGATGTCTCTATGCTTTTTCACAAAAAGTTGACAGCTTAACATTCAAATAAAGTAATTGAAATACCTCATAAATAAAATGAAATGTGTAGAAATCATATTCTCTTGCCTAATAAAAGGTATTATTAAAAATAATGAATATTATTTTTTTAAAGGAGGAAATAATGTAGATCAAGAGCTCAACACAACAGTAGACACATGCAAATAATAGTCAATTCTCTGGTTTAATGAAAAGTTAACATATACTTTTGGATTACAAATTAATTATATTTATTTAGTGGTTATAAATAAAAATCACCTAAATTAAAAAATAATTATTTTAAATACATGACAGTTAAGTATTAAAAATGAACACTTTTATAGAAAACATTTTGTTATATTTTATAACTGTGATTGTAGGTAGAACCCCCCCGCCTCCCCCCCAAAAAAGTTTGTTTTTAAAGGTGTCTTAAAGGAAATCAGGACTTTAAAAAGTTTTGGTTTGGACAGAGAATGGTATGTACAGTGTGTGTATGCACTCTTTGTTATATTGTCTAGCTACTCGGTGTACGTGGGTGTGTGTGTGTGAAACTCTGTGTGTGTGTGTATGTGTGGGTGAAAGCATGTGTTGATATTACTGTTTCAGTGCTGAGAATTTCCCACCAGGACAGACACATAGCGAAAGGCAATTGGGAATGGTAGGAAGTGTTTATTCAAAACCTAACTCAGCCATTCATTAACTTGTGCCCATTATAAATTATTCAACCTCTCTGAACCTCAGTTTCTCTATATGTGAAACAGGAAAAGATGAGGATTCGTGACAGCACATATACAATACCTGATACAATGCATGGCATGTAGTACAGATACAATAAATGATAGGTATGATTATTATCACTGTTACTCTTGGTATTACTCAGTTACATTTAGATAAGTCATTGGTAAGACTCGGAGAGAAAAGACCTAAATATTAGGGTTAGACTAAATATACTCCAGTGTACTTCCACTCCTGAGGTCTATGACCCTTCACACTGCCTGTATCATGGTCACCAATCACAATTATTTATTGGAATGGTTCTATCAGGCCTTATTTTTACAAATTCCTTTCCAACGTTTGAGACCCTTTGGTCTTAGAGCCATCCTACGGCACTGATGTCACTCTGTCCATCTTGCAGATTAGGAGGCTGAAGCCTGGGGCGTTCAAGAGATTAACCTGTGACCCCTTGACCAGTGCTGGACCAGAGATCAAATGCAGGGTTCATTCTATGAAGCTCTACCCTTCCTGACTTTCTCTGTTTGGCCTCTAAGCCAGCCACAAGCAAAGCACTACGCTGTGCAGACAGAATTTACCATCCAAAGCAGTACATAGTGGTGGGTGAAAAGTGGTGCTGTTATTAATTATGCTGTGACAAGAGGAGTAAATCAGGCCAAGCAGGATATAGCTTCACACTGGTCAGAATATAAAAATAATGTGTGCTTTCAAACTCTTTTTTCCTTAGAAAAATAGCTTGGGAAGTAGAGTACAATTAAAACAAACAAAATCCCTCAAAGTAGCGTAGAAAGAGATAAATGATAAGAGCTATAGCTATAGGAGGGAAATACATTCCTTAGGCAAAGATAAATGCCTCATTCATTTCTGATTCCTGCACTTAGCATAGTGCCTAGAATATAGCAGAAGCTCCATAAATGTTTATTAAATTGACTTGGATTTCTTTGAGTTGAGGTATTTGGTAAATGAGGGAGGAGGAGATAAAGTTCACACAAAGGCTTTTCACTTGGCCCATGGTAGTAATAAATTTGTGATTATTACCTGCCCTTTTCTAAATGGGCAAACTCGAAATATCATCGTGCGTTAAGGTTATAAAGCAGAGGGCATACGAAGCCATGACTAATTGCATTGCGGGGGACGATTGGGGGGCAAAAGGCAGAGATAAGAATATTTATTTCCTGTTCAAACAAGAATATCTTTGTTGTAAAGATTAATAAATAATTGGCTGATTTCATTAATATCGGTCAAATATAATTGAAATGATGGGTTGAGTTCAATGAAAATAAAAGGGCCCAATATCATACTCTTGGAGAGGCACAGCTGCATGTTTTGTAAATGCTATTGAATGTAATGTTTCCCTTTTCATATATGACTCATACCTGATGCCACTGCTAAGTAGATACATTACAGTGTGCTCAGTAATACAATACAGTCCTGTATTTCCTGTGAGTGCACCTTGAATTTATTTTGAGGTGGGAGTTGCCACATTTCATGCCTCTGAACCAATTAAAAGTGATGTCATGTGTAGAATGTGCAGGCGTGTCAGGTTGGTGGATAAAGAAACCTAGGTGTTGCACAATAGTTTCGTGGTTGGCTAGACACACACCCTTCCATTTATTGGGCTTCAGGGGTTGGGTCTGAGAATATTTAGGAAAAGATCCGTGAGGTAGAAAGATTGTTCACTGAGGAGCTAATCCTAGCCTCCAAGGCTTGTAGCAACTACTTCTCATTAAACCTTCCCAGGCTCCACTGCTTCGTTTGCTGTCTGCAATTCTTTTCCTCAGATAAAGAGCTTTGGGCATCGAAGAGGAGTCAAGAATGTTGACTTCTAGATCTGTCTGTGCCACTGACTACATGTAAGTCTGTGGTCAATTCTCAGAGCTTTCTGGGCTGCAGTTCTTCATGTTCAAAATCAGTGCTTCACATAGAGTATGCCTAAAGTTCTTCATGTCTCTAATGACGTTTCCTGGTCCACCTTCTGCAAATATTTCTGATCTTTCCATGGTGAAAATGAAGGTGTAAATGCAGGTGTGTGAGAACTCTCATCCTCACAGCTAGTGGAAAGAGGAGAATTCACTACAACTGAAAATCTCTCAAAACAAAGGCTGCTTTGGAGTTTCTACCTCTCCTCCCAAACGTTACCGTGAAATTTCCCCCCAGTTCTCTTCTAATTTCTTTTCTTCTCTTTTCTTTTTTTTTTTGATGTGGACCATTTTTAAAATCTTTATTGAATTTGTTACAGTATTGCTTCTGTTTTATGTTTTGGTTTTTTGGCCGCGAGGGATGTGGGATCTTAGCTCCCCGACCAGGGATTGAACCTGTACCCCCTATATTAGAAGGTGAAGTCTTAACCACTGGACCACCAGGGATTTCAATCAACTTCAATTGTCCTGAAAATCAAGACACTGGCAGCCTTTGAAAGTCTAAAGCATTGGAGAATTGTTAAGTAAAAAATCAACTATATTAACTGCAATTATATGTGACTTTACTTAAGAAAGTGCTTTAGTTCATCCGCTAGAAAGATTTCACATTCACATTCAAATTTATTTAGAAATTGCTACATAGTTATACAGTGACCCAAAAGATTCCAAAGGCTAAGGTGGAAAGTTTTCTCAATTGCACACTCCAGTAGGAGTGACAATTGTCCCATTTTCCTAACTAGACTGTGCATTGAACCATGGCTGGAAGATCAGACTTGTGAGTGTAAACATGGAGCTTGGAGGGAAAAGGGCAGTCAGAACAGGATGTTCTAACAGAACCCAAACACAGGCAGACATCGGATGACCCATTCACTGAGGGTGAGAGGGAAAGGCCTCAAACACCATGACATTTCATAGGAAAGGGCACCCATCCATGCATTGGCCATGGCTAATAGACTTCCTATTAATGATTAATCAGGAGGATTCCGTGGAGAACACAGCCTCAGTGATTTCTCAAATCCCAGAATGAAGCATTTGCCAGGTGACTTGAAGGTCTGTTAATGATCACTGAAGGTAAAACCTGCTGGTTGACAGTTTCCTACTTTTTTTTGAGAAATTATTAAGCTCCTCTGGGATAACTGTACAGAGCTTTTGATAAAAAATATTAAAATTCTATTTAGATGTATAATGTTTTAATGCAAATTTTTAACCATAAAAAACCAACCGCTCCATTCAGTTAAATTAATAGAATTACAAAAAGATGTAATGATAGCAATTAAGTCTTGAAAATGCAAATTTTATAGTCAAGGACAATTACCTCATTTATAGTATATTGGAGTGGTGCCAGACAAGGTAATTTAGATCCCCCCAGCCCACAGTTACATCAGGATGGATATCTTCATTTCATTAGTACAACAAAGATGGGTGAGAAGTTAGGTAATACGCAAAAAAAAGAACTAAAGAGAATTTGACCTTTCTAGTATAACTAGAACCAGAATTCCTTCACTAATTTGTCAAGTATTTAATGAGTACCAATTATCTAAAATATTAGTGGTACATATTTTTCTACCTTAGATTTTAAAAATCTCTTTATTTTCAGCATCCACAAAACACTGGTTTCTAGAGAGATCAGATTTCTTCAAAACCAGGGCAGGTTTTTGGTGCTTGATGCGCATCTCGTTGATGCACTGTGCAGATGACCTGATTTCATGTTGATTAGAGTGATACCAAGGCTCCCTGCAAAAGAACAATGGATTTTTCTCTAATTATCTTCTCTTTTATTCAGGCATGCTTCAGGTAATTTTTGGTGTCTTCAAGTCATGCAGCTGTGAAATTGTGCTACTTAAATAATTATTTTTGACATTTTTAATATTTTGCCATGTATTTTCTAATGTTCTTTATTTTAATATTATCGTGTTGGCTGCAGTTCGTTTGTACAACACTCAGAACACATTATCCTTTCCACATTACAGGAAGATGAGTAACTTTAACAAAGAGAGAGAGAGAGACTGATTTAATAATAGGTTATTCAAACACCTATGTTTATATTTTCTTAATGCAGTTACCCTGCTTATATTCATAAAAACAACCCCCAAAACAGAAAACCTATATAGCCCATAATCTTCTTTTTTTGCCTCTAGAGGGCACTAGATCACACTCCTGCAGATAAAGGGCTTCAAATCTAAGCCCTACTTGCTGCTGCTAAAGTTTTTCTCTTGAGTCATTATCTCTGGAGAGAAAATGACTCCTGTCTAAGGGAAGCACCGACTGAGAAGCAGGCGGTTTATTCCTCGCTGTAAAGCTCCTGGACAGAGGGCAACATGGTGACAGAGGGCTGGTGGTGGTCAGTAGGTGGGCTCTGGAGACAGACTGATCAAGTTCAGACATGGCTCAGGCACTTCCTGGATGTGTAATGCTGGGCAAATTATTCAAACGTTCTGTTCCCCAGTTTCCTCATCTGGAATATGAGGATTATAATAACACCTACCACACAGTATGGTTGTGAGAACTGAAAATAACAATTTTATACATATATATATATATATATATATATATATATGAATTGGAATAGGGATTGCCCTCAACAAGCACTCAATGAGTATTAGTTATTACTTTCAACCCCTTTTTTGGAGCGTAATCCTCAATAAAGATTCAGCACTCCTCCCCCTGGGATTTCTTCTTTAATCCCCATGACTCAAATGGGCAAGGCTTTTTTAGGACTCTCTGAGGGAGAAACACAACTGCCTTACATAGAAGTAGCAAAAGATATTGGTGCTTTTAAAGAAGCTTGTGCTATTGATATAATAGATGTCAGAACAGAAGGTAAACCTCTTTGAATTCCGAGTGACATGATAACTTCGTAATTTTACTTTCTTGGTCACTTTTTGGCAGTAATCTCCAAACCAAGACATCTAAAATTTATTATAATGAAAGGTCATAGGAACATATGTATACTAAGTGTGTATATGTATACTAAAAATGTGTACAGAAAAGATTCTATATACATTCAGTATATAGAAAAGATTTTTGTTTGTTTATTTTGTCTGATTTCTTTAAATGTCATTTATAGTAAGAGTCATTAGGGCTTTCCCCCCCTAAAACTTACTTAGTAGCTAGAAGAGTTAATAAAACTTCTGTGAAGATCAAGTTTTGTCTCTAGTGATGATACTCAAGTCTTTGTAGGTTCATTTTTTTTGGTTCATTGAGCTGGTAGCATAAGAATTTTGTCAAAATACCCATCTTGTTGCCGGTGGTGGTGGTAAGACTCTTCTCTCTTTCCCCCTCCTGATATTTATATTTTTTTTGAGGTAAATTTATCAAACATTCATTTCTAATGTTCTTAAGAACTGCTTAAGTAACATCCTGAAGCATATATTTTGAACACTACTGATGAATCCCCAAAGCATGCCTTATCCGAGAAGCTTTGTAGGAAACCCTACACATTTTGGGTTATGTAAGTGTTCAAATAAATATTTAAAATCAATTGTCTCTGATGCTCTCAGCTGTGACAGGAATTCATCAGTAAGCCAACTGATAGTCTTTGCCATAACCTTTAGTAGAACTGACTTTGCTCAGGCTGTAATCAACAAACAACCATACACCTGGATTGCATTTCTCAAACTGTCAGACTGTCAGATTTTCAAGTGTCTTGTAAGAATTTCAAATATATTTGTATTGATGTACAGAACTGATTGGGTCATTATTAATGAACTAATCAGCTATCTTAAAAACTGGTTAAATAAACAGTTATTGCAGCCTCATAACCAAATCAACTATATATGTATCTCTTGGCACTCCTGTGATCTGACCCATTTACAGTATGCTACATGCCAAGTTTTACAGATCTCTTCAGAATGAATAGACAAGATGAAGAGATTTATCTATGTATTTTCACTCTTTGTAATGAACAAGTCTACATGAGGAAATGATACCTAATACAGCCTTAGTCTCTTAACATCAAGATAGAATTAGAAGCTAAAACTTCATTGTCCAGTTCAAAGAGAGAAATGAATTGATGTTCTTACTTAAATGGTTTCCTATGCAAAGCCACCAAATTTCTGGCATTAAAAAAAAAACAAAAACAAAGGTACATCTGATATCCTAGCTGCTGTGTCTGAGTTGTAAAATCCCATCTGAGATCATAATAGGATATTGATTAGTTCGGATGCCATGCAAAACTGAATTGCGATTCTTGGTGGAGTACTAAAGGTCACTGTTTGATTACGCAATAATTTTTCAAATACAAGAAATGCTATTTAAAAGTATGCTTGAATGATTGGGTTGTATTATGAGAAGGAGATGGGGGGATGGAACTTCTTTCATAAAGATAGGTGATAGTTCTTTCATAAAGCTAGATGTTAAATTCTCATAACATCTTTTATTTATTTATGTTTGACATTCTGTAATATTTTATATACTAGAACATAAACCATGAAATAAATTATGAATGCAATTTTTACTTGTTATGATCCATGTGATACCCAATCTATGAAACATATAATTCACTTGTTTTTTTTAGATATTAATTGAGTTTGTCACTGGGACCAGCTTATATTTAATAATATTTATTTTCTGAGGTCATAAAAGTAAGGCATTCTGCATTACATTATAGAAAATGCAAAAAATATATAAAGAGGATAAAATTACCTATAATTCTGATATTCTGGTTAATTTCTATTCTATTCCCCTTTTTACTTATTAAAAACAATATAAAATCTTCTCTTATATTTATTATACTTACTACAAGTTTTAAGATTAAGATCATCTTATACTAGTTTTTAATGACTTTCCACCTTTCTATTTCACTGGGAATGTACCCTTACAAATGTTAGATATTATTGGAAAATTGATTCTTAATTACTGCATAATATTCCAAATTAAGAATACAGCATATAATACTTAACCTGTTAATTTGTACTTATAATCCCTCCCACAGATTATGCCAATCATATGACCTATTGTTTGATTGTTACGAGCCCTGTATGGTGGAGAGTGACATTATTTTCTATGGTCCCATTACTCTCTTCTCATATCATCACCTTTTTCTTTCACCCACTTCTCTGTTTGACCTTGCAGGTTTCTTTCTAACAACTGGCAACATTGCTCCATCCTGACTCTCATTATTTGCCCAAACAAGGATTCATCTTTGATGCATTGAGTGGGCTTGATCTGACTTGGCAAGATAAAGACATCCATTGAGTCTATCATAAGGATGAGCCAACAGTATTCTAGCACATCATTAGAGTTCAAACGTATTTACTGAATACATGAATGACTAAATGATAGGAAGCAGGTCAGAGAAGGTAGAAAGCAGTGCATGTCGAGAGAATAAGTGGAGAGTTTGAATAGTAGTTCATGGAGAAGGAGGGAAAATGGGGCAATGTAGAAATAAGGAGAATGCCAGAGGAATGGGCAGGAGTAGCAGAAATAGGGTGGAACACATGAGAATGGGCTGGAGGAGCTGGGTGTTGGAAAAGAAGCAGTGTGGAGATTAATTGGTACTCTGTAGAACAGACCTGTTCTACAGCATGGGCAACACAGCAGAAGCATCACGAACGATACCCCCTGGCCTGTATAACCATCCACTGAGACAAAAGAGACCACTTTCATGTTAATTATTTTATTTAAGTTATCAATAATATGATATACCTATTAATTTAGGTTGTATGCACCTTCGAGACATTGATAGAAGTGTACCGTCTAGAATTCGGGAGGCAATGGAACTGTTTCTCTATGTGCAATCAGAACGTCCTGGAGCATTTGACTCAGGTCTAGACTTAGACATTTTAAGAGGAAAATAGGCACAGGAGGAAATGTATCCTGGAAGATGATCAACTCAGTGAAGGAAACCTAAAATAGAATCACAAAATGTTAATGGAAAACACATAAGCCTATGGCACCTAAAAGATGACACCTTTTGAAGGAGTATCAGGTAGAAAAGGAGCCGAGTGGCTCATTTCACTATAAGGAGAAGAGACATGAGTACAGTGTGCAGGCTTTCCAGGAAGACAGATTTTTCTTTGTTCAAGGAAAACCCACTAAGCAGTAGAAGTGTGTGAGTCAACATTGGAGGTGCTGAAATACACATTGGTGAACAGATGGTGGGGATTCTGTTGTGGAGAGTCAAACATCTGCTATTTGGTGGTGCCAGATGATCTTTAAGGTCCCAGCCACCCTTGAGATACTATAAGTTTATGCGAATCTCTATCTAGATCAAGCAGAGAAAGCAAATATGAATTTGGATTTCTGTATCTTAAACTGCTTTAATAAAAGTTTGCATTTTCAAACCACTTTAGATTTTATGCCATCAAAAATTTTACTCTGATCTTTCATAAGAAAACATCTATAACAACTATAATATTGTTTTCAAGATTAACAACTATAGTTGTAATCTAAGATGCTGCATAGGTTTTCTGAAGAAATCTCACTTTCTAAGTGCCAAGATAAATCATTGAAAATGGCCCTGCTCTTGAGTTGCTTATGTATATCATGCATTTAGACTGTGGAAAGGACCTGCAAGAATTGCTTCAGAAGTACCTAGAGGGAGACCTACTGGAACCCAGAGGAGAGACACAAAGTTTATGTTGGGACTATCCCAAAGTTAGGTCTTGAGGGCATGAATAGGAACTAGCTGAATGAAAAAAGTAGAGAGTAATGTTCTAGGTAAGAAGAAGCACATACAAATGAGAAGCTTAAAGAGTTTGCAGGTATCAAAAAGTAGGCTGGTAAAGTCAAAGCTATGTTTGAAGTGAGGTGTAACAGATGCTGATGCCAACAGTAGATACGGTCAGATAGACAAGTACACTTTATGGTACCTTAAGAAACATGAAATTTATACCATAGGCATTAGAAAACTATTGACGTGAATCAGATGGATTTGACTTCAGCTCAAGGGTTGCTACTGTGTAAAGATCATGAAATATATATTTAAGTAGACCAAGAATAAAGGCAAAGAGACCAATTGGAGATGACTGTAATAGCCCTGAGAAAGATGTTTAAAACCCAAGCTGGACCAAATAATAGATATGGAGAAGACATGAAAGAATTACAAATTATTTTTAAAGTAAAGTAACTGATTACGAAGATTGATCGAAAATATTAGGCATTAGGAAATGCAGTAGTCAGTAATGACTGCAGTTTCTTACTTGGGTGATCCTATTAAAACCATCAGCTGAGATTAAGAACATGTTTTGAGGGAGGGAGTTGATTTATTCCATTTTGAACCATTAACTTTAAAACCCTTCAACGTCCTTAAGTAGTTATGTTGAGCAGGCACCTGGATACTGACGTTTAAATCTGAAGAGAATGGTTCTGTTTGAAGATATAAATCAAGTTTTGTCTACATATAAATATCCAGGAGAAAGAAGATGGAAAAAGAAGTGGGCTAAAGAAAAAAAAAAACAGGAAGAAAGAAGCACCATGTTTAAAATGATGAGCAAAAAGAGGTTCAGAAAGGAATAAGAGAAGACGTGGTGGGAGAAGCAGGAGAATCAACAAGTCTGATATCATGAAATCAAGGGTATAGTTCCAAGGAGGATTAATCAATAGCAGTAAATGAAATCCACGGTCTAGCAAGATAAAGGCTAAAAGTGCCTGTTTAATTTGAGAATTAAATGGCGACCTTCAGGAGGTTGGTTTACATGGGGTAGCAGCCGGAAGAAACATTGCTGTGTTGACCATTAGATGGGAAGCAAGGAATTAAGGACCCTAAGTCTTTTCATAGGAAGAGTTCCTTCTCCTCTGTCCATATTTGAGTTTAGAGAAATAAAGAGCAGAGAAAGAGTATAGGTAGAAGAAAATACAAGGTCAAGGGAATAGTAGTATTTGTCTTGCTTTGGTTTTAGAATGGTAAGAATTTCAGCATGTCTATATGTCCAAAAGAGTATCTAGCACAGAAGGAGGGTTGAAGGTAATGAAGAGATTTGTGACAGAGAGATGGAAGGTGACATTGGCCTTAAATGGGAGGGGGGACAACACTTTTTTTGTATTCTATACTCTCATTCAGCTTGCTTACTCATTACAGGTAGATTTGTGTATGTGTGTTGTGTGTGTTGATAAAGTACTTTTTTTTCTTTTAGCAATTACCTGGTACTGAATAGAGTTTAGTTTTATTCCCCAAATTCGTAGCTGTAAGTCTTCAGATCCATCTTCAAAAATTCTTCATATTTTTTTCTTTAAAGGAAGACATTTTTAAAACAATACCCTAAAGATAAGTTCCATGTTTTCTTCAGTACAATTTTTTTTTTTATATCTCATATAGTACCCCTGGGCTTTGCTCCTTCTATTTCCAGAGAGGTGAAATGCAAGAACAGATTGCTTCCAAGATTAATTATATAACAAATGTGAGCAGTTCTCCTACAACAAACAGGTACAGTGGCAAGGAAAACAAAAAACGTTCATCTGAAAAATCTATCGTAGTTGATGGACTTCTTACCACGTTACTAAAAACATCTATACTGTAGAGACAGAATGCTGCGCCTATAATCATGAATTTGCGAATATGCTGCAAAAATGGGCATCAAAATAGAAGTTTGATGAACTGAATGGATGCTGGACTTCTATAAAATTCCAGTGACACTCACTTTAGATAAGGGCTCTAGCAATAACTAATGAGAAGGGAATTTCATTACACAGCTCACATACAGCACAACTGAAATATTTTATGTATTTGCTTTAATCATTTAATATTCTGTACATAATTTAGTCAGTGTTGGTTTAGTTCATCCTGACTCTTCTGTTGGTGATATTTATATAGCCTGAGATAAAGAGCTTGACCCAGTATTGTTTAGAATTGTTATCCGAACGTGGTGGAGCCAGTTGAATTCATTGTCTTTGTGACTTGTGGACACAGTAGAATACATCCCTGTCTTCCAAAATTGACCCTTTAACCAACTTGGGCAGTTAGACAAGGACTCCTTTCTTATGTATTTTTAAAAATATTTTAATTTATGTGAGTAGTACATTATTTTTATAGTGACTCAATTTACAAATAGCTCCCATCAATTCACATGTGCACTCAAACGTTTTACGCGCCAGTGAATTTCATCCAATGAATTGCATCCCCTATTTAGTTTTTCCTAAGTCTTTTCAGATTGTATCATTAAACTGATGTAAAAATTTTCTGTCTGTGATGCTACCATGTTCTGTGACTTCCTAGTATCATTTCTGCCTCCTTCATGTTTGTATGAACTTTCCTTTTAAAAAAGCTTTTGGCTAGAGGAATCTAGCAGTTCAGCAGAATTTCTTTTTAAATGGCTGTAAATATTTTAAATCCTTTGTATAATTAGATACCTCCATACGTTGCTATACACTTTCTTATTTCATATGCATATGCAAACTCAGTTTGCCTTAGAGGAAGGTACGGTTGCCTGTAAGGGGAGACCCCAGCCAGTGAGATCAAAATACCCAACTGAATTCTCACATTTTCACGTGCTCTCCTGTCTTCCCACTTTCCATAAACTGGTCACCAGATTTTTTTCCTTTAAACTGACTTTTAAAATGTCAATCCTTTTTGTAAAAATTAAGACGCTCAAAAAAACCCCACTCTTCTAGTCACATGTGAATAAAAAATGTTTTGTAAATACATTGATGAGGAAGAATGTGTACAATGTATAATTATATGTTATATTAGAAATTTTCAGTTTATGTATTTACATAACTGGGATAACTCTTCAGTTTGGACAATCTTTTCCCTCTAGCTTAATCAAATATTTTCAAAATATCCTTTACTGAGACACTACTCTTTTTACTGGGCATCCATAGCAATTTGTACATTGGCTTGTTGTAGCATTTTCATACTATTGAATGAATAGTATTTATAAATTTATCTTTTCAAATGGGCCAGGAACTCCTCAGGAACAGGGGTGGTGTTTGATTCATATTTATCTATTCATCAGCTAGCTAATGGGTAATGTCTAATCACTGCCTCTCCACCTCCTTAGGACTACAATTCAGGACTAGCCAAAGTGGACCCCAGAGAGCTGAGAACAGATGAGACCAAGGAATGACCAGAAACAGCCAGAAAGAAATTGAACCGGTGCACAAGGGTCAACTATATTCAAGGACAAATGGGAGTTAAATCCAGAGAGAAACGATATCCATGTGTCACTTCCAAAGGGCAGGTGTGGAACCAGTAACAGCAGCCAAAACAAGAGACCAAAAATCAGGTGTCAATGCAATGATGAGATAATAGTGAGATGCGGGTGATAGATGAAGGGAGAGAGTCAAGAAATGTGAATGTCTGTAGTGTCGGGGCACTTGGAGGCTGATTTGGGTGATTCTACTTATGCCTGTTATTATGTTGGGTGAAAACAAGAAGAATCACGCATGAATGCATGTATACATGTGAGCACACACACAAAGGGAAAAGGAGACATGGAGGGAGCTTATATTAACATATGTAAGATCAATTGATAATATTTATGGGCCCTTTGATGGCATTCGTTGTCTGATCCAAGTCCAGGATACCTTGAAAATGATGATGATGCTGGTAATAATAGCAGTCATTATAACAGAAGCCTATTTGCTCAAGATGCTATGGGAAATTATGTACGACCATAGTACTATTCAACATTGATTTAGATAGAAGTATCTAGCAGATAAGGGACTAATATATAGTTATTGATTTGATTTGAAAAATAAGAAAGTGTCAACACTTCTAAGGAAATACATAAATTACATGCCTAGGCATAATATTTCCAAAGGTGCATGTGAAGGTGGTACATTTATTGGTCTGAGACATGAAGAGCGAGCCGTCAGTGGCATGCTGCCAGAGAGCTGCTGTCACTCCCTCTGTCACTTCATCAGGAGCTAAAGAGCATTCTGTGAGCTCTTCTGGATTGATTTATTTCAGGTTTGATGGAGAAAGCAGTGGGAATTTGGGAACTGTTTGCATAATGGATGGGAGAGCTTGGAGAACAAGAAAGCGTTCCACAGATAGAGGCACTGAGAGCAACAGTGCGAGTGGGAAGAGCAGACAGAAGGCCTCACCTGAAAGGAATGGCGACGATGCATCAGGGGAGGGGCAATTCCATATGAAGCTTACATGCATAAGATGTTTTCATAATACCAAGACAATAGGTAAAGTATCATGGCAGCTGACTGCAGATGTTCGTGATGAGCACAGTACTCTGCTCTCACTGTCCTGCAGTTTGCGCTATTCTAAATAAACCTGAATCGTTTTCATTCTTACTAGCATTATGCAACTTATATTGAGGAGCTTACTAAGCTACTTAGATAGATGTTTCTTCTAGATATTATATCTTCCAAGCTGTCTGCATATTGTAAGGATTTAATATTCCCTAACTGGGTAATGGTATTACTATACTCTGAAATGGTCCCTTTGGGACGACCCTTATGTAGTTTCCTGTTTCCTGTCAGTGTGGTTTAACCTATACAGTGAAGAGAAGGGTTGCAGAGGCTTAAATGTTTCAAAGTAAAGCTTGCTTGAGTTGCGTAAACCAATTGCTACCTGAATCAGAGAAAGTATCAGGCATGCTCAGGTTTTTACTAAGAAACCTTGAAAAGCTGGTTTTTGTCACTTTTTCTGGTCTTTGTTTTAATGCCTTCCAAGCAGATATCACTTATAAAGTCTTAAAAAACTTAACGTGTATTTGCAAAGAGGATTCAGATGAGGCTTCCCGTTCTCCTTTTGTTCTCTGGGCCTTGTTTTTCTATCTTTTTTGCAGTACTTTAATAAGCAGGGAATTATTCACAATTAATGATGGCCAATCATTACAGTGGGGAATATACACTTATAAAATTATGACAAATAGCCACACACCATGTGATCAGAGTATACAAATTACACCATAAGCAGAAAGTAGTTATGCTTGATTGGAGCAATTAAATGTTTTCTTTTAAAAAAATAACTCCAGTGAGAATATTTTAGAAAATGACTTTTTAATCATCTGTAGAACTGCTAAAATTATTGTCTCATAGTAGTTGTAAAGTACAGCATGTTTAGAATTAACTGTAATCCCTTTGCCTAGCCATGGGAGTCTTCCCCAAAAAACCTGTTTACCTGAAACTTCTTTTCAATCACAGACTTAATATCAACTCATTCACCTTTTGAATAAAATGACAATAATTTTCTAGGACTAGAAAACGTGACATTTGGCTTCCAAGAACAAGCAAGTACTGCCCACTCTGTACAGCCAGATTAGGGGGAAAAAATTCCTAAACAAATATGCCTTATCACCTTGTAGTTAGACTGTCCCCACCAGTTTGGAACTTTTCCAAGGGTTGAGGGAAAGGTCTGTGGAGATTCGACAAAGAACCTACGTTATTCTATAGGACCACTGTCGAAGGAAGCTGAGGAGTAACTTGGTCATAAATTCAATAAAACCAAAAATTTTTCCATTGTCTTCCATCACAGGAGTTTAAACCCTTAATCTGGATTTTTCTAGGTTACTTATGTACACCTACAACATGTTGATTCAATTTTGTAGTCTCCTTTGCCACGTGATAATAAATTACATGAATTTTTATAATTCGACTTACTTTTTTTAGCACCACCTTAATGGTTGCATGATTCATTTAATCAATTAAACTAGAACCAAGAGAGAAATATAGCTTCTCTCTGTTTAAAAACGTCTTACCTTGATTATTTTGAAATTTACACACTTTTTCCTATTCCTATTTTTATTTATTTCTTTTTGGCTGCGTTGGGTCTTTGCTGCTGCGCACTGGCTTTCTCTAGTTGCGGTGAGCGAGCGGGGGCTACTCTTCATTGCTGTGCGTGGGCTTCTCATTGTGGTGACTTCTCTTGTTGTGGAGCATGGGCTCTAGGCGCATGGGCTTCAGTAGTTGTAGCCCACAGGCTCAGTAGTTGTGGCTCTCGGGCTCAGTAGTTGTGGCTCACGGGCTCAGTAGTTGTGGCTCATGGGCTCTAGAGTGCAGGCTAAGTAGTTGTGGCACAGGGGCTTAGTTGCTCTGCGGCATGTGGGATTTTCCCGGACCAGGGCTGGAACCCGTGTCCCCTGCATTGGCAGGTGGGTTCTTAACCACTGTGCCACTAGGGAAGCCCTCCCTATTCCTAGTGTTTTAATTGTCTATAGATTCACATGAAGATAAGTTTTCTCAAATGCCTCTGAGGCAGTCACCTCCTGTCTCCCACAGCCTGCCTGAGGTTACACAGCTTCTGGGGGAAAAGCTACAGTGAGCTTATCATGAATGATCCTTTTTTTCCTGACTTCTCATATATTTTTTACCTTTTCTAGGTGATATGGCTTGAAGAGATGTGTTTGTTGTAGAGTTACAGCCTCATTCAGGGTGCGTGAAGGGAAGCTTTTTTTGGTCACCTAAAAGATATCCAAATATAATCACTTTAGGAAAGCTGACTTATCGTACAGAATGAAAATGAAGTTTCCAGACTTTAAATTCACACAGTGCTTTCTATGAGGTAAGGAGTCTGGCCAACTCTATGGATTATATGAATTTGTTTCTCTTGGTCTCTTTGTTGGTTTCTTCACTTTCACCATCTTTATAGCCTCTAGGTTTCCAAATTGAGCCCTGGTCTTCATATTATGTATAAATACAGTAAGATATCCATTTAACCAGACTCAAGTGGACGGGTGACTTGCAGTGAAACTAGAGAAATCTCTAAAACAGATAACGTCTACCATTCTGAGTAAGATCTCTGATCACATTAAGTAAAGGTAATCTCCTTATACACTCAAAACTCGGGATCTAAAACCAGGGTTGGTCTTGTTATTAAGAAACCAAAACTTAGATTTTATAAAATAGCAAAAGCTTAAGTATTCTGCAAATTCTCAGCTCTATTTCTCAGTTCTCATTAGCATATTTAATTGTTTCCAATAAGACCTCTTTGCAGCAGAAATAGAAAGACAACGTGTGTCAGTGCGCTGATGTGTGGTATCATTTGAAATCCACACAGGATCTCCATCTACCTGCTGTGCTTAATTTCAGTATACAGTTTTATGATTAATTTTGTTTTTCTTCAGTACATCAGAATGTTCTAAGTCATTTGTGTTTATGCATCTTATGCTGTGGATTAAAGTGGATTTAGGATTCCTAAGAAGTGAGCTGTTTTTGAATTTGAACTCTAAAGACTATCACAGAAGACAATAGATCCTGATTCTTCACTTGAGATTTATAGTACCATACATACCTGACCCCAGAGTCCCTCAAGAGAATTCAAACAGTCTGTAAAATTGGATGAGAAAAAATGCTTCTCTATTTTCACTAATATATGACAAAAATTTTCAGCATTTCCTTTCATGTTTAATATTGCCCCAAAACCATGGAAGTATTAGCAGTACTTTTGATTTTGTCACCAAAAAAAATCCCATGATATGTCACCACATATCATATTGTTACAGATATCCTGGAATATGATTTATCATCATAACTGATTCATCATTCATTCATCATGCATTCATGTTCATCATGCATTCAACATTGTGGTGGTTCACCACTTGATCTTGTTATTTAATAAATTAGTGAGAAGTATGTGCATTACACTATAACAAAATCCTTCAAATTTTGATAGCGTTAGTATAATTAGTCTCCTTTGTAATCTTAAGTGTTTTATTTTATGCATTTAAAAATGTTGTTCTCTGAATGGATTCATGGCCTTCATCAGATTGCCAAAGAAATCCGTGACTCAAGAAGGGTGAAGAAACCCTGCTTCACGTTATATAAAAATGTAGGTCATGTAGGGACTTCCTTGGCAGTCCAGTGGTTAAGACTCCATGCTTCCACTGCAAGGGGCACAGGTTTGATCCCTGGTTGGGGAATTAAGATCCTTCATGCTGCACCGTGTGGCAAAAAAAAAAAAAAAATGTAGCTCACTTAGACATTTCGGTTTAAAATGGAAAAAATATGTTCATTCTCTTCTGCACAGCTTCTAGTACATCAGGGCTGAATTAAGCACTATATCTACATTTTCTATAAGATCTATCTTCATGTTTCTATAAAATGTATTAATGCATCATTTTATGATAATTGGTTGAGCCTTAATACGTGTTTTCTCCTAAGCAAGGTGCTGAGACATACAAAAGTAATAGTCCCTACTCAACGACTTCACAATCAAGCTGAGTTGACCAGATTAAGATTTACAAAACATCTGTAACATAATCATGTTCTAAATACTCAGTAAATGTTATCAATAAGTACAAAAGTAGAAAGGAAAAATAAAAAGACAGGCATATGGACCCCAAATGCTGGGTAAGCTTGCATGGAGGGATGAGGTCTGAGTTGGAAACTGACTGTGGTTAGAATTCCAGTAGACAGAAGAGTCAGCCCCCATTGTAAGATGAAGAGAAGGAGCAGAGGCTGGACAGGAATGGTCACCCTCTGTGCTCTCACCCTGCTTTATTTTTCATCATAGAACTTAAAACAACCTGGAAGGTATGTATTTATTTAATTATCAATTGGCTCCAAGTAAAATATAAGATCAGGAACTTTGTTTTGTTCATGGTGTATCCTGAGTGCAAATAAAGTGTCTGGTATATGGTAGATGCTTGATAAACATTTACTGAAGGAAGAAAGAGCAGGAAGAAATGAGAGAGGGAGAGAAAGAGAGAAGGAGGGAGGATGAGACAGAAAGGGAGATGCAGTCAATGTATGGGCTGAGAAAACAGAAGAGAATGGTCTGATTAGAGCAAAGCGTGAGTGTAGAGAGAAACATGAAAATACACATGAAGTGGTTAGTACTTACAACACCCATAAGAGAATTAACCTTTACATCCAGTAACTGAGAGCCAGCTATCAGGCATTCTATATAATAAGCTAATTTACACCGAAGTACCTAATTTATGCCTGGGAACATAGCAGGGACTCAAAAATGTTAGCTCTTTCCTGATATTTAGAGGTTTAAGTCTTAAAACTTGATAACTCAAGGCTCAGTTCAATTGCAAAGGGTGTTTCATTAGAAATATTGAGAGTGTCCTTGTCCCTGAAGTGAGCCACACCTCCCTCTCCTGCAGGAGACCCTCTAACACTAGTAGATATAGGGTATCTTTTTTGGTGGGTTCCAGAGTCTTCCTGTCAATGGTTGTTTGGCAGTTAGTTGTGATTCCGGTGCTCTCACAAGAAGAGCCATGTGGCTGACAGAGTCTTGGTGCTCCAGCTGGGTGTCAGGCCTAAGCCTCTGAGGTGGGAGAGTTCAGGACATTGGTCCACCAGAGACCTCCCGGCCCCACGTAATATCAATTGGCGAGGGCTCTCCCAGAGATCTCCATCTCAACGTTAAGACCCAACTGCACTCAACGACCAGCAAGCTCCAGTGCTGGACACCCCATGCCAAACAACTAGCAAGACAGGAATACAACCCCACCCATTAACAGAGAAGCTCCGTAAAATAATAATAAGTTCACAGACACCCCAAAACACAACACTGGATGCAGTCCTGCCCACCAGAAAGACAAGATCCAGCCTCATCCACCAAAACACAGGCACCAGTCCCCTCCACCAGGAAGCCTACACAACCCACCAAACAAACCTTACCCGTTAGGGGCAGACACCAAAAACAATGGGAACTACGAACGTGCAGCCTGCCAAAAAGACCCCCCAAACACAGTAAGTTAAGCAAAATGAGAAGACAGAGAAATACACAGCAGATGAAGGAGCAAAGTAAAAACCCACCAGAACAAACAAATGAAGAGGAAATAGGCAGTCTACCTGAAAAAGAACTCAGAGTAATGACAATAAAGATGATCCAAAATCTTGGAATTAGAATGGAAAAAAATACAAGAAACGTATAACAAGGACCTAGAAGAACTAAAGAGAAAACAAACAATGATGAACAACACAATAAATGAAATTAAAAATTCTCTAGAAGGAATCAATAGCAGAATAACTGAGGCAGAAGAACAGATAAGTGACCTGGAAGATAAAATAGTGGAAATAACTGCCACAGAGCCGAATAAAGAAAAAAGGATGAAAAGAATTGAGGACAGTCTCAGAGACCTCTGGGACAACATTAAATGCACCAACATTCGAATTATAGGGGTCCCAGAAGAAGAAAAGAAAAAGAAAGGGAATCAGTAAATATTTGAAGAGATTATAGTTGAAAACTTCCCTAATATGGGAAAGAAAATAGTCAATCAGGTCCAGGAAGCGCAAAGTCCCATACAGGATAAATCCAAGGAGAAACACACCAAGACAGATATTAATCAAACTGTCAAAAATTAAATACAAAGAAAAAATATTAAAAGCAGCAAGAGAAAAGCAACAAATAACATACGAGGGAATCCCCGTAAGGTTAACAGCTGATCTTTCAGCAGAAACTCTGCAAGCCAGAAGGGAGTGGCAGGACATATTTAAAGCGATGAAAGGGAAAAACCTACAACCAAGACTACTCTACCCAGGAAGGATCTCATTCAGATTCGATAGAGAAATTAAAACCTTTACAGAGAAGCAAAAGCTAAGAGAACTCAACACCACCAAACCAGCTTTACAACAAATGCTAAAGGAACTTCTCTAGGCAGGAAACACAAGAGAAGGAAAAGACCTACAATAACAAACCCAAAACAGTTAAGAAAATAGTAATAGCAACATACATGTTGATAATTATCTTAAAGGTAAATGGATGAAATGCTCCAGCCAAAAGACATAGGCTGGCTGAATGGATACAAAAACAAGACCCATATGTATGCTGTCTACAAGAGACCCACTTCAGACCTAGGGACACATACAGACTGAAAGTGAGGGGATGGAAAAAGATATTCCATGCAAATGGAAATCAAAAGAAAGCTGGAGTAGCAATTCCCATATCAGAGAAAATAGACTTTATAATAAAGACTATTACAAGAGACAAAGAAGGACACTACATAATGATGAAGGGATCAATCCAAGAAGAAGATATAACAATTGTTAATATTTATGCACCCAACATAGGAGCACCTCAATACATAAGGCAAATACTAACAGCCATAAAAGGGGAAATTGACAGTAACAAAATCATAGTAGGGGACTTTAACATCCCACTTTCACCAATGGACATATCATCCAAAATGAAAATAAATAAGGAAACACAAGCTTTAAATGATACATTAACAAGATGGACTTAATTGATATTTATAGAACATTCCATCCAAAAACAGCAGAATACACTTTCTTCTCAAGTGCTCATGGAACATTCTCCAGGATAGATCATATCTTGGTTCACAAGTCAAGCCTTGGTAAATTTAAGAAAATTGAAATCGTATCAAATATCTTTTCCAAATACAATGCTATGAGACTAGATATCAATTAGAGGAAAAAATCTGTAAAAAATACAAACACGCGGAAGCTAAACAATACACTACTTAATAACCAAGAGATCACTGAAGAAATCAAAGAGGAAATCCAAAAATACCTAGAGGGCTTACCTGGTGGCACAGTGGTTGAGAGTCCACCTGCTGATGCAGGGGACACGGGTTCGTGCCCTGGTCTGGGAAGATCCCACATGCCGCAGAGCGGCTAGGCCCGTGAGCCATGGCTGCTGAGCCTGCACATCCGGAGCCTGTGCTCCGCAACGGGAGAGGCCACAACAGTGAGAGGCCCATGTACCGCAAAAAAAAAAACCTAGAAACAAATGACAATGAAAAGACAATGACCCAAAACATATGGGATGCAGCAAAAGCAGTTCTAAGAGGGAAGTTTATAGCAATACAACCCTACCTCAACAAACAAGAAAAATCTGAAATAAACAACCTAATCTTACACCTAAAGCAGTCAGAGAAAGAAGAACAAACCCCCCCCCCAAAGTTAGCAGAAGGAAAGAAATCATAAAGATCACACCAGAAATAAATGAAAAAGAAATGAAGGAAAGATCAATAAAACTAAAAGCTGGTTCTTTGAGAAGATAAACAAAACTGATAAACCATTAGCCAGACTCATCAAGAAAAAAGGGAGAAGACTCAAATCAATAGAATTAGAAATGAAAAAGGAGAAGTAACAACTGAACTGCAGTAACACAAAGGATCATGAGAGATTACTACAAGCAACTACATGCCAATAAAATGGACAACCTAAAAGAAATGGACAAATTCTTAGAAAAGCAGAACCTCTGAGACTGAACCAGAAAGAAATAGAAAATATAAACAAACCAATCACAAACACTGAAATTGAAACTGTGATTAAATACCTTCCAACAAACAAAAGCCCAGGACAAGATGGCTTCACAGGCGAATTCTAACAAACTTTTAGAGAAGAGTTAACACCTATCCTTCTTAAACTCTTCCAAAATATAGCAGAGGGAGGAACACTCCCCAACTCATTCTATGAGGCCACCATCACCCTGATACCAAAACCAGGCAAAGATGTCCCCAAAAAAGAAAACTACAGACCAATACCACTGATGAACATATATGCAAATTTTCTCAACAAATACTAGCAAAGAGAATCCAACAATACATTAAAAGGATCATACACTATGATCAAGTGGGGTTTATCCCAGGAATACAAGGATTCTTCAAAATAAGCAAATCAACCAATGTGATAAACCATATTAACAAGTTGAAGAATCAAGACCATATCATCATCTCAACAGATGCAGAAAAATCTTTCGACAAAATTCAACACACATTTATGATAAAAACCCTCCAGAAAGTAGGCATAGAGGGAACTTTCCTCAACATAATAAAGGCCATATATGACAAACCCACAGCCAACATCGTTCTCAATAGTGAAAAATTGAAACCATTTTCACTAAGATCAGGAACAAGACAAGGTTGCCCACTGTCACCACTATTATACAACATAGTTTTGGAAGTTTTAGCCACAGCAATCAGAGAAGAAAAAGAAATAAAAGAAAAGAAGAAGTAAAACTGTCACTGTTTGCAGATGACATGATACTATACATAGAGAACCCTAAAGATGCTACCAGAAAACTACTAGAGCTAATCAATGAATTTGGTAAAGTAGCAGGATACAAAATTAATGAACAGAAATCTCTTGCATTCCTATACACTAATGATGAAAAATCTGAAAGAGAAATTAAGGAAACACTCCCATTTGCCACTGCAACACAAAGAATAAAATACCTAGGAATAAACCTACCCAGGGAGGAAAAAACCTGAATGCAGAAAACTATAAGACACTGATGAAAGAAATTAAAGATGATACAAACAGATGGAGAGATATACCATGTTCTTGGATTGGGAGAATCAACATTGTGAAAATGATTATACTACCCAAAGGAATCTACAGATTGAATGCAATCCCTATCAAACTGCCAATGGCATTTTTCACAGAAGTAGAACAAAAAATTTCACAATTTGTGTGGAAACAAAAAAGACCCCGAATAACCAAAGCAATCTTGAGAAAGAAAAACGGAACTGGGGGAATCAGGCTCCCTGACTTCAGACTATACTAGAAAGCTACAGTAATCAGGACAGTATGGTACTGGCACAAAAACAGAAATATAGATCAATGGAACAGGATAGAAAGCTCAGAGATAAACCCACATACATATGGTCACCTTATCGTTGATAAAGGAGACAAGAATACACAATGGAGAAAAGACAGCCTCTTCAATAAGTGGTGCTGGGAAAACTGGACAGCTACAGTAAAAGAATGAAATTAGAACACTCCCTAACACCATACACAAAAATAAACTCAAAATGGATTAAAGACCTAAATGTAAGGCCAGACTCTATAAACTCTTAGAGGAAAAACACTTTATGGCAAAACACTTTATGACATAAATCACAGCAAGACCCTTTTTGACCCCCCTCCTAGAGAAATGGAAATAAAAACAAAAATAAACAAATGGGACCTAATGAAACTTAAAAGTTTTTGCACAGTAAAGGAAACCATAAAGAAGACAAAAAGACAACCCTCAGAATGGGAGAAAATATTTGCAAACGAAGCAACTGACAAAGGATTAATCTCCAAAATATACAAGCAGTTCATGCAATTCAATATCCAAAAAACAAACAGCCCAGTTCCAAAATGGGCAGAAGACCTAAATAGACATCTCTCCAAAGAAGATCTACAGATTGCCAACAAACACATGAAAGGATGCTCAACATCACTAAGCATTAGAGAAATGCAAATCAAAACTACAATGAGGTATCATCTCACAAAGGTCAGAGTGGCCATCATCAAAAAATCTACAAACAATAAATGCTGGAGAGGGTGTGGAGAAAAGGGAACCCTTTTGCACTGTTGGTGGGAATGTAAATTGATACAGTCACTATGGAGAACAGTATGGAGGTTCCTTAAAAAACTAAAAATAGAACTACCATACGACCCAGCTGTCCCACTACTGGGCATATACCCTGAGAAAACCATAATTCAAAGAGACATGCACCACAATGTTCATTACAGAACTATTTACAATAGCCAGGACATGGAAGCAATCTAAGTGTCCACTGATAGATGAATGGATAAAGGAGATGTGGTACATATATACAATGGAATATTACTCAGCCATAAAAAGAAACGAAATTGAGTTTTCTGTAGTGAGGTAGATGGACCTAGAGACTGTCATACAGAGTGAAATAAGTCAGAAAGAGAAAAACAAATACCGTATGCTAACCCATATATATGGAATCTAAAAAAAAAAGGGTTCTGAAGAAACTAGGGGCAGGACAGAAAAAAGAAGCAGATGTAGAGAATGGACTTGAGCACACAGGGAGGGGGAAGGGTAAGCTGGAACGAAGTGGGAGAGTGGCATGGACATATATACACTACCAAATGTAAAATAGATAGCTAGTGGGAAGCAGCCACATAGCACAGGGAGATCAGATTGGTGCTTTGTGACCACCTAGAGGGGTGGGATAGAGAGGGTGGGAGGGAGATGCAAAAGGGAGGGGATATGGGGATATATGTATAGGTATAGCTGATTCACTTTGCTATACAGCAGCAACTAATACACCATTGTAAAGCAATTATACTCCAATAAAGATATTAAAAAAATGATGAATTTTAGAAAAATTGAAATAAAAATCCTTTTCTGTAGAAAATCTTTACCATGTCGAGTCATCATAACTGGCTTATGTTGTTGAGCTGGTTTGTAGAGTTTCTTAGGTTCCTATCAGTGGCTCATTCAGTACTTTACTGAACATTTATTACGACATTAAGACCCAGACACTATATTTAGCTCTTTTTAAGGCTGAACTTGTTCGGAAAAATTCAATTTAATAAAATGTTGGAACTGCAGAATTCTTGGGCATTATCTAATCTAATCCATTCATTTCTCAGGTTAAAATTAAACAAATAAACAAATAACCTCAGAGAAATGTGGCACTTGTCTTACTAGAACATAACTTTCCTGATTCACAGAGATGCTCTTTCCGCCAGTTCTCTGCTGGTATCTTGAACAAACTTTCACCAGTGTGACCTCAGAGTATCACTATTTTAGTTACCCCTTTAAGTGCCAGTGGCACATAGATTAAGTGTTCGATTAAGATTTTTAAATGAAAAGAGGGAAGGAGGGAAGGAAACAGAAAGAAAAGAAAGAAAGAAGAATAAACACATGAATGGATGGATAATCTTTTCAAATGCTTGTGTGAGATCATAGATCCACTCTACTGTAGAGTTAATCTTCTCTCGTGTAAGTGTTCGTAATCATGGGAGCTGGCAACAACTTCGAAGCTTTCATCTCACATTACAGGGAAGAGAACTAAATTTTAGTTTTGAGGTTTAAGAGGCTAAGGATTAAAATTTATAAATATGTATAATTAAACACTTATTATCATTAAAATTTTAGATCCAGAGATGATAACAGATGTTAGGCATAAGAAAAATGTGATACATTTGAAATTTAAACAATTTTATTGTGTGTACTAGCTCCACTTACTTTACCCTTTTCAACCCCAGTTCTGATGATTATAGAGAATAGATACTGCTATAATATATTACTACCTGTGCCATAGATTATTTTGAGACTCAAATATGATAATACTTGGGGAAGTAGTTCTTAAATGGGAGTGCTATACATATGAAGAGGTGTCCATCATTTCCCAAAGCTCCACATGGTGACCCAAGGCTATGTGTAAGGATTAACCTTGTCTCTGCAGAATTACATAAATAATTACCATTCGTTAGACTCTGGGACACTGATCTAATGTCATTATTTGTATTAACATCTCACCCAAGTTTCCTTTCTGGTCTCTTGATTAACTGTATCATCACAATCATTAATGACGGTCAGAGAAAAGAGCTTGGAATTAATTCTAAAACTCAAAAACTTGGACCAAGCAAAATTTCAGAAATGAGTTGCAAACCTAGGGTTTCCTTCAAAGAAAGCATGAGTGGATTTCATTTGTTATTATTTAATCATCTCCAGCCCTGGCAGTGCAAGAGTTTGGAAATGGAAAACAATATGGGGCAGGGTGTGTGGATAAG